>NC_041385.1:16992295-17037052 GCF_002162155.2 Triticum dicoccoides
TCACGAAGCACTAGGGCATATAAAGAGACAAAAATTAAAAGCATACAGGGACATAATGCTCTCACTGAAAATACTTACTTCTATAAATAAGCTCATTACAGAAAGATGGCAATATAAGCAAAGAACATACAACTGGGATAGGCCATGAACATAAGCATACATGAGTACCTCAAAGGCAAGTAAGTAACTCTTATGATCTATTTCCAGTTGAAAATATAGCTGGAAATTACAAACCATGACAAGTCAGAATGGTAGAGGAAGAGACCAACGGTCACGCAACAGTGAAGTGAGATGATCTAAATCTTACACAAAATAATTCTGTAGCTGAATGTTAACAAATAACTCTGCAGTTCTATGCTCATTCACAAATGTGGTTCAGCAGAAGCACCTCCGACCATTATTCTGTCAACAAAACAGACTCATCATTCACAAATATTCTAGGATTTTACAGTTATTCTATTTCTTGGAGATGTAAAAGCATTTAATCATGTGGGATAGTTTAAACTGAAGCAATATTAGTACAATGAAAAGTTGACATTCTCGACTCTATGTAGCTCTTTTCAGAACAGAAAAATCACTGTAACTTTAATTTCATTATTTCCTTTGCTTGCTGAACATTGAACAATACACAACACCAGAGTCGTGCTACGATTTTAGGTATACAACGAGTAACTAATAAACCATGTTTATGTACCAGTGCACCATAATTTATGAAAATACGAAGCAGAGAACGTCCAATTTTGTAGTTGAGCACATTTTGTGAGGAGTGCTCCCAACGTTTTGTGTGCCCACGACACATTATGAACCAATCGCCATGTTCATGTTCGTTCTACTTATGAGGTAGGAATGCCAGCCACTTTGGCGTTCCTCTCAATCAGAACATAAATATCATTTAGCCAAATATGTAACACTGGTATCATTTTCTCTATTTAAAATTTACCACCTTACAGTGACCAAACTAAGACAGAACTGAATCACTCTTCTTGGCCATAATCAGAACAAAACTGGAGCCAACCTGAACACTGATTGCAGAAAATAACTGATCAAACATGCAAGCTCCTCTGAGCAATGTGACCAGATTAGTAAATCAAATGTGGTGCTTGGAGTAGATTAAAATCAGCAGAAACATTTGGTTACTGAAGGCACACACCAATGAACATGACATGAAATTCAGAAGGATTCAGATGCTCTTAGTCCTATCAAACACCACAAAACTATCGTACAGTTTGCTCAAATCCTGAACTAAAAAGAGTGGATTGCCCTCAGCCACAAATAAGCTAACTAGCCACAAGTTTCCCCAATAAATTATGAATCGCACCAGACCCGTACCTTGGACATTAACAGTAGCAGAAATCATTGGACGCATCAACAACCAGACCAAGAACCTTACCTAAAAACGAAGGACGGGGGAGAGGGGGAGGAGAACGACGGAGGGGGCACCGGAGTCATTCGTTACAGCGCCATCGCCCTCGATCTCGCGCGGGATCGATGCGCCGCCGCCGCCGCCGCCGCCGTCACCTTGGTGTCTCTGACTCACGGGAGGGGGTGAGTGGAGTATGTTGTGCCTATATGGAGTAGAGGAAGGGACGTTGAGGATTACCTCCGGGGATAAGTCCGGCTTGCTGGATGAGGGACGCCGGCGTCGAGACGGTCAAGGAGCCGGCGGGCAGCGTCGCCTTGTTTCCGCCTCACCCAGTTCTGTGCGTGCCACCAAGTTCCACGAGTCCCCCCTCGATGCTTCAAAACCCCGTGGATCGACGGGGATTTCGGTGGTTCGGCGGGGTTTGTCCATGGCAAACCCTGTGTGCCAAATGAACCCATGGGGAATTTTGGGGTTTTCTGCCCCCGCGGGGTTAATCCCCTCGAAACCCCTCCGACCCCCTTGTGCCAAACAAGGCCTTAGGGACGGCGACCCGGCTGGCCAGCCGGGGTGCATGGTGTAGATCAAGGCTGATCGTCGGAGGGGCAGCGTGTAGGCGTAGCTTAGAGTTGCCAGCGTCGGCAGCTTAGGCGGGTCACGGCGGTCGCATGAGCAGCAGATTAGTCAGGAGCCAGGCGGCGGCGCATAGGTTTCTAGCGATTTGGCAAGCAACTGCTCGTATCCTACCTACATGTGCTGCAACTCACACATGGGCACATGGGCTTTATATAACAGAAAAATTAAGGCATGGGGGCAAATACCCTGGGCTAAGCGGGGGCAGCGGTCTATATCCTCGGCCTGGTATACGTGGGCCGAAAAATTGAGTGGGGGCATTCGCCCCCACAACCTTGTACGTAGATTCGCCCCTGGTGAGCACAACCCACTGTTAGGTAATCTTAAGTCGTAATCTGTTTAGTTTGAAGTTAGTTTCCTATACGTGTTTGTGTCTTAGGTCACGTAGATAGGAGTGTACTAGTAGTCCAGGTAAAGGTCAAGGTAGAGTTCGTCTAGGACTAGTATTCAGGTCGTGAGTACTAGTTTAGGCAAGTTGAGTCCAAGTACGGGTAGGTTTTATATGGCCGGCTCCTCATGTGTGTATATACATGAGCAGGGCTAAATATTTGTAACACCATGGTGAAAAGGGGAGAAAACCAGAAAAATATAAAGAGGAACTTTTAGGGTACGAGACGTACCCTTGGTTATCAGTTTTTTGTGCGCGTGTTCGTCGTAGTGTGATGTGATCGATCCTGAGGGCCGAATTTTCAACACCCACCAGGACGCGACTGGGCTCCCTGACGCGCCTAGATGGGTTGTGCCCACCTGGTGGGCCCCCTTTGGTAATTATTTGCTCCAATATTCCTCAAATATTTTATAAAAGTTCTCCGTGAAATTTCAGCTTATTTGCAGTTGTGCAGAATAGGTAGCTTGACGTAGCTTTCCAGGTCAGATTCCCAACTGCAGAAATTCTCCCTCTTTGTGTAAACCTTGCATATTAAAAAAGGCATTAGAATTATCCCAAAAAGCATTATTATGGATAAAATTATCTTAAATAACAGTAAGAAAACATGATGCAAAATGGACGTATCAATTGTCGGCATGGTTAGTTATAATATTGGCTCAAAACCTGGGTGTTGGGTAAGCTTATTTATGCAAACAAGAGCAATAGAGTTCGTAAAAGTTTTTCTTCTTCACTTTCAGTTTATCAACTGAATTGCTTGAGGACAAGCAAATGTTTAAGCTTGGGGGAGTTTATACGTCTCCAAACATATCTACTTTTCCTAACGCTTTTTCTCTTGTTTTGGACTCTAATTTGCATGATTTGTATGAAACTAACCCCGGACTGACGCTGTTTTCAGCAGAACTACCATAGTTTTGTTTTTGTGCAAAAATAAAAGTTCTCGGAATGGAATGAAACTTTGCTAGGAGTTTTTTATACAATAAAAGAGAATTTCTGGAGCTAAGAACCACCTGACGGGGGCACCTGGGTGGAAAAAACCACCAGGGCGCGCCTGGCCCCCCCCCCACGCGCGCCCAGGTTGGTTATTCCCCACCTTGTGGCCCCGCAGATCCTGAAACTGGCGCTATAAAATCCTATTTTTATAAAAAAAATGAGGGAGAAAGAATTATCGCGTTCCACGAGACGGAGTCGCTGTCACCTCCTGTTCTCGCCGGGAGGCCAGATCTGGAGTCCTTTTGGGGCTCCGGAGAGGGGGATCTTCGATCTTCGTCATCACCAACCCTTCTCCATCGCCAATTCCATGATGCTCCCCAATGGGAGTGAGTAATTCCTTCGTAGGCTCGCTGATCGGTGAGGAGTTGGATGAGATTCATCACGTAATCTAGTTAATTTTGTTAGGGCCTGATCCCTAGTATCCACTATGTCCTGAGATTGATGTTGCTATGACTTTGTCGTGCTTAATGCTTGTCACTTTGGGCCCGGGTGCCATGATTTCAGATCTGAACCGTTTATGTTATCACAATTATATCCATGTTCTAGATCCAATCTTGCAAGTTATAGTCACCTACTACGTGTTATGATCCAGCAACCCCGGAGTGACAATAGTCGGGACCACTCCCGGTGATGACCGTAGTTTGAGGAGTTCATGTATTCATCGTGTGTTAATGCTTTGTTCTGGTTCTCTATTAAAAGGATGCATTAATATCCCTTAGTTTCCAATTGGACCCTCCTGCCACGGGAGGGTAGGACAAAAGATGTCATGCAAGTTCTTTCCATAAGCATGTATGACTATTTACGGAATACATGCCTAAATTATATTTATGAACTGGAGCTAGTGTCGTACGCCCTAGGTTATAACTGTCTCATGATGAATATCATCCAACAAAATACTGATCAAATGCCTACGAATTTATCTTATATTGTTTCTGCTAAGTTACTACTGCTATCGTTACTGTTGCACTTGCTACAAAACTACTGCTATCACTGTTAACGTTACCATTGATGCTGTCACTGTTATCAAAACTATCATATTAGTTTGGTACTGATCATGTTGCTGCAGATAATTAATCTCCAGGTGTGGTTGAATCGATAACTTTGGCTCCCCTTGTGTTGAATCTATAAATTTGTATCGAATACTCCACCCTCGAAAACTGTTGTCATCCCATATACTTGTCACACCCTAGCTAGTCATGCATCAGAGTGTGTGCATCATGTTTAAAATTCCATTTAATTTGAAATGGGGATTTGTGAAACCCTCAGAATCATTTTTGAAAAAGACCCAAATAAAAACTTCTCCAAAAGGGTCCAAGAAAATGCTCATGTTGCTCTCTGAAAATATTGGACAGAGATAAAAATCAAACCAATATTTTCAAGAGCTCATAGGTATTTATTTTGGGCATTTGGAATTAATGCATAAATATTTGCATTGGAAATATATTAGTTATATATATTAATATATGTCCAAAAACTATGCCACCTATTGGGGAGCTCTGGAATAATATATCTAGTTCCCGCAAAAATTGGCATAAGTTAATAAAATGATTTAATATTTTATTTAAATCAAAACAAATGTCAGAAATTAGGAAAAGAAAAATAAATAAAAGGAAGAGCTTACCTAGGCTCCCCCCTGTGCAGCCCAGCCAGCTGGCCGGCCCAGCCAGCAGGCGGCCCAGCCCGCCTCCCTCCTCTGTCGTCTTCGTCCTCGACAGAGGGAGGGGAGTGTGGCCGGCGCGCGCGCACGCCACCGCGCCATGCCACCTGCTCGGCTGCCTGCCTGCCCTCCCCTCCTCGCTCGATGCCCCGGACGACGCCACGCCTCCCCCCCTGCTCTCTCTCACTCTCCCTCAGCTCCTCCCTCCTCTCCCTCGCTCTCTCTCTCTCACGGCCGAACACCACCATCGCCGCCGTTCGCCATAGCAGCCGTCACCGGCCACTCATCGCTCCCCCGACTAGCTCAGGAGCTCCGCCTCGACTCCCTCTTCCTCCCCACCGCTCCACGGGCCTCCGGAAGCCCTGCATCGCCGCCTACGTCGCCGTTCCCCCCCGGCCACCGGAGGTCATCGCCATCGATTCGCTGCACTCCGGCCGTCCCCGAGCCCGCTAACCATCTCTGCAGCTCCACGGTGAGCCACTGATTCGATTCCCCCTTGCCCCGTCGTCCCTAGCCTCCTGTAGCTGCCGCCCCTTTGAGCTCCGAAGCTCGACGCCGCCGGCGATGTCGCCGTCGTGGCCACGGTCACCGTAGCGCCCAACCGAGCACACCCACGCACTCACCGCACCGCGTGGAAGCCGTAGGTGCCAACCTCGCATCCCCGCAGCCGTTGTAGCCCCGATTCCGACCGCACCCGAACTCCGGCCACCGCTCGCGAGCTCGCCGTCGACGGTACAGGCCACCTCAGGCACGGCCACCACCACCGTTCGACGCGCGGGAGCAAGGGCTCTCCAACGAGCCCAAGCACGGCCTCGCCCGTGCCCTGTAGCGCGATCCCGCATCGCGCCGCCGTCTCGGGCCTCGCCGGCGTCATGTCGCCGGTGGGTTTGACCCACCTTGACCACGGCAGGACCCCCCCTGTGTCCCTGACAGGTGGGCCCAGCCCTGTAGCTAATTAGGATTAGCACTAACCGAATCAGTTAAACTAACTACCCCCCCTGACACTGACAGTGGGCCCCAGCGCCACTAATTCCTAATTAGGATTAAATAAACCCTGTTTAACCCCCCCTGTCACTGACGTGTGGACCCCACACGTCAGGTTTGACTCCAGCCAGCCGCAGTTGACCACTGACGTCATGCTGACGTCATGCTGGCGCAATATTTATATTTCTGGATTTAATTTAAATCAGGAAATTCCAGAATATTATTTAAACTTCAAAAATTCATAACTTTTATTCTGTAACTCCAAATTAGACAAATTATATATGAAAAATGATCAGAAAAATCCAATCTATCCATCTGTGCTATTTTCATGCATGATCAAACAAATTAAATTGATGTTTTAAGCAGAATAAGGAATAACACTTTAAAAGGCCATGTTTGAGTTTGAAATTTGAATCTTTGATTCAAATTTGTTCAAACCCTTCTGGTTTTAGTTGCATTAGCCCAACACACTCATATTGCCATGTTTCATGCATGCATCATATTGTTGCACATTGTTTGGTAATGGTTGTGTATCGGTGTTCTTGCGATAGGTTCTGCCTCCGAGGAGTACCGTGATTACCCTAACGAAGAACCGTATCAGTGCATCGAACCATCAGGCAAGCAACCAACCATTTGATCATATCGATACAATCCCATGTTCTCGCTCCTGCTCTCTTTTACTGCATTAAGACAACACGTTTCAAACTGCTGTGTGCTACGGTAGTTGAACCCATTTCCTCTGCATGACCTGTCATTGCCACAGTAACTAGATGAAACCCTCTAGCATGTGTAGGAGTTGATTGAGCCATATGTATGTGTTGTTCCTACCTTGCTATGCCTGCTATGCTTAGAGTCGTGTCAGGTCTGGTTCATCTGGGTGATGGGCTAGAGTGAAATGTTTATGTCGGTAATGAGAGTGGTGTGGTGAACACGATTTGGTAAAGGTATCAATGAGAGGCCATGTAGGAGTACATGGTGGGTTGTTTCATTGAAGCCGACCTTAAGCACTGAGATCTGTATGTGTGATTTAAGAATCAGCTACTACCATGCATTGGGCCCGAAACCAATGGACCCTCTCGGCTTCTTATTCACCCTAGTTCTCCGTCCAGGAGTTGCAAGTAGTTTCTGGTGTTTGTAGCCTACTGGAGGCCGTGGACAGCGCTGGCCGTAGGGGTGGGCTGTGATGCGGTAGGTACGTGGCCGGGTGTACCGAATACCCGTTAGGTATCTCGGGAACCCTGTTCACATCGTTCGGGGCCGTATGGGAAACCTCGGCCGGACTCCCTGCGGATGGAACCTGAATAGGCGATAAACCTGGACTGGAGGCTTAGGTGATTAGGTAGGTCGTGGCCGACACCCATGTTGGGCTTCCGCTTGAAGGTTGCCGAGTACATGTCGTGTAAACGACGGTAAGTGGTGAGAGCGTGTATGAAGAAGTACACCCCTGCAGGGTTAACATGATCTATTCGAATAGCCGCGTCCGCGGTAAAGGACTACTTGGTTGCCTATACAGTTCATAGACAAGTAAATGGAAACTACTAAAAGCCTCAAGATAAGTGTGAGTGCCGAGGATGGCTCTTCCATAGGAAGACGGAGGTGGATCCTCGGTAGTGTATTGAAGTGGTGAGTAGTGGACTCGTGTGCGCAAAACCATTTCAAGTTGAAGTATCGTAGGATAGCCTAGCCAAGAGTCAAAGCTGGCTTGCTGCAATAACTCCACCAACCCTTCTTGATAATATGCATGTATGTAGGATCTGATGTAAGTCTTGCTGAGTACCTTTGTACTCATGTTGCTATAATCTACATTTTTACAGAAGACGCTGCAACCCCTTCTGATGGGTTCTATGTAGACGTTGACATCAACGAGTAGGCTAAAGGCCCAGGTGGTGACCCTGAGCTTGTGAAGGACCACGTAGTATAGCTAGGCTTTCCAAGCCTCTTTTATTTTACTAGTTGTCTGTACTCAGACAAGTTACTTCCGCTGCTGGTTTGTATGACTGTATGACTTGAATGTTGGGTCGTGAGACCCGTACCTTTGTGTATGTTATGTATGGCTCCCTGAGCCTTAAATAAAGTACTTGTGTCGTAGAGTCATGTTGTGATGCTTCGTTGTATTTGCACATATCGAGCATATTGTGTGTATGATTCAAATGCTTGATATGTGTGGGATCTGACTATCTAGTTGTTTATCTTTAGTAGCCTCTCTTACCGGGAAATGTCTCCTAGTGTTACCGCTGAGCCATGGTAGCTTGCTACTGCTCTGGAACACTTAGGCTGGCCGGCATGTGTCCTTCTTCGTTCCGGTGTCTGTCCCTTCGGGGAAATGTCACGCTTTGAGTACCGGAGTCCTGTTAGCCCGCTACAGCCCGGTTTACCGGAGTCCTGCTAGCCCAGTGCTACAGCCCGGACCCACTTGCTGATGACCGACACGTTCGAAGCTGGGTCATGGATGCCTGTCCCTGTAAGTCTGTGCCACTTTGGGTTTACGACTAGTCATGTTAGCCCGGGCTCCTTATCATATGGATGCTAGCGACACTATCATATACGTGAGCCAAAAGGCGCAAACGGTCCCGGGCAAAGGTAAGGCGACACCCGTGGGAATACCGTGCGTGAGGCCGCAAAGTGATATGAGGTGTTACCGGCTAGATCAATGTGACATCGAGTCGGGGTCCTGACAGCGTTGGCATCAGAGCCGGACTGCCTGTAGGTTCTCCAAGCCAAACTGGTCGATGTTGAGTCTAGAAATTCTTTAGTTATATGTAGGGGAATTGTTTGTGGGATGGAATGTAAGGCTCTTTTTACTCCTTTATCTTATGACATTCTGATCTGAGTCAGTCCATTCTTCCACCGGGGGTTAAGGAATTAGGACCTATTCTCTCTATCAGGATCACGTGTTACTAATCAGTAGTACCTTATAAGTTTGATGGATACAAGCCTAGTTCAGTTCTACTACCACATTATGTTGCTAGGATGGATTCAGAACTTTGATATGATGATGTTGGGTGTGTATGAAATCCTTTGTCAAATGTCTCAAAATCCTTCTTGAGCATTTACAGCTGTTATGCTGCCGAAATTTTGCTAGAAATTCTAATGCCTTTGCATTATGATTGTGCTTTCAGATGGCCACTCGCGACCTCAATCAAGTGGTTCGCCTGACTCGATGCCTAGATGTACCCGGCCATACTGCCAAGTTGGTCAGGGTAATGACTGAGGCTGGATACCGCTGGTATCCTGAGTACACGGTCGAAGAGCAATTCCGAGATTTTAATCAAAGCCAGTATCTCTGCACTGTCAGGATATTTCCATCTTATCCTGGATCCACCGAGCCCCTTCACTGCTCTTATGGACTCGGGGTTACTATTGAGATGGCTGTGCAGGACGCCGCCTACTCTATGATGACCATTATGCGAGTCAGATCTGGTCTATTTCGGGACTCTGATTTCCGGTATATGCCAGGATCACTTCCGGGAGCACAAGGGTATCTCCAGGCTATCTATGCTGACCCCACTCAGGAGGATTCACGGACTCGCACCACTGCTGAGATGCTCGAGGATAAGGACCGTGAAAATCGGGCCTTGAGGTTAGAGCTCTTCAATACCCGTGCTGACCACTGGGCCACATTAACTCGGTTTGCACCGGCGGTGCAAGCTGGATATTCAGATATGCGCGATCTCTATCCTGTGAGATCTGCTCTGCCAGACGTGATGGGTTGGCGTGATGTAGGAGGCATCACCCCACCTCGCGGTCCCCGCAGGCCACCGTCTGTTGGTCCAAGACCTCATCCTAGCCCCTATGGTCCACAAGCTCCGCGAGATCGTCTGTTTCCGGATGATCATGTTGAGCTTCCAGGCTATGGAGGTGACTTCTACGAGGACTACTACGGATCGGTCTGAGTTAGTGGTAGTATCACTAGTTCGCACTAGCTGTGTCGTCTATCGTCCTGCGTGACTCATGGGATATGACCTAGTTTGTACTCTTTCCGGAGGTGTAGAAAAATAATGTATAGGAGCTTGGGATGCCTCCGATGAGATGTAATCCTCTTTTCACCGTAATAGTACTTTGTTTGGTCTTGTACTAAACCCTGTATGGTGTGTATGACGATGGAATAAAGAAGCAGTTTCTGTATCTACCATGTCATACGGATGATCATCTTGCATTTCGAGTTATTCCCTACATTTTATATCCTATGTCGGAATTTTATCATCCTGACTAAATCTTTGTCTTGTTTACCTAGGATGGTCAACACGCGCACTAACCCTGCTCCTCAAGAGCAGGCCGAAGGCAGTGAAGTCAGGGATGCAAATCTGCCTCATCCCCCTTCCCTAGCCGAGGTTATGATGGAAGCTGAGAGAAACAAGCGGGAGACCAACCGTTTGTTGGAGCGTATTGAACAGAACACAGCACACCATCAGAGGACTAACATGGTGTCACTCAGTGATTTTATCAAATTACATCCACCCACGTTCCACCACTCCGTCGAGCCTCTCGACGCTGATGACTGGCTTCGCAGTATCGCTCACAAACTGCGTTCCGTGCTGGTAGCGGAGGCTGACAAGGTCACCTTTGCTGCATATCATCTTGAAGGCCCCGCCAGTCTATGGTGGGAGAATTATGGAGCTATGCGCCCAGCGGGCCATGTCACTACTTGGGCTGAGTTCAGCGAGGCTTTCCGTGAACATCACATTCCGGAGGGTCTCATGGACCGTAAACGTGAGGAATTTTGCAGTTTCACCCAAGGCCGACTTTCTGTGGATGCTTACAGCAGGGAGTTCGGTAATCTCGCACGATATGCAACTGAGGAAGTGTCTACTGATGCCAAGAAGCAAGCAAGGTTCCGTAAGGGCCTTAGTCCTGAGCTTCGCCGCGACCTCCGTCTGCATGAGTGCACATCTTTTCAGAAACTTGTCAACAAAGCCATCAGTGCTGAAACTGGTCAGACTGACTATGACGCAACACGCAAGCATGGCCGTGACATGGGCTCCTCATCCGGTGCTGGTCCTCAGAAGCGCCGCGTGTGGGTGCCCAACACCGCCCTGCCACCCAGGTTCACACCGAGGCCATCTTTCCAGGTGCCTCGCCCTGTTCAACAGTCTGCTCCAGCCAAGCCCTATGGGGGTCCAACCAACAATGCTCCTCCACATACCAGTTCCGTGACTTGTTTCAAGTGTGGGGAATCTGGTCACTATATGCGTGAGTGTCCTCAGACCAACCCCAACCAGTCTACTAAAGCTGTTGGCCGTGGCAAGCCGACAGGAAAAGTATTCCACGCCAAGCCGGTCACCGCTTCACGTGGCCATGTCAACTGTATCTCTGCCGAAGAAGCTCAAGAGGATCCCAACGTCGTTCTCGGTACGCTTCTTGTCAATTGCCATCCGGCATCTGTTCTTTTCGATACAGGAGCCTCTCATTCTTTTATATCCGAAAATTATGCTCGTTTGCATAACGTTGCATTCTGTGACATGCCATCCACTATGGAAATTTCTACTCCTGGTTCTAGATGGCAGACCTCTAGAGTAAGTTATGGAAATGAAATCCAAGTCGACAGACTTGTTTTCCTCGCGTCTTTGATAGCCCTTAAATCTTCAGATATTAATATCATTCTGGGTATGGACTGGATGTCAGCTCATCATGCCCAAATTGATTGCTTCTCTAGGACTGTTCAACTCACCCATCCTTCAGGGAAGATAGTCAATGTCTTGACCCGAATAGCCAAGCGACAGTTATATTCTCTTAACGCCAGCCCTTTGCCAGACCTTGAGGACGTGCCGGTAGTCCGTGACTTCCCGGATGTCTTTCCAGAGGAATTGCCAGGTGTTCCACCTGACAGGGATGTTGAGTTCGTAATAGATCTCATTCCAGGAACCGTTCCGATTGCTAGAAGACCCTACAAGATGGCACCCCTAGAACTAGCCGAGCTTAAGAAACAACTCGATGAGTCCTTGAAAAAGGGTTTCATCCGCCCTAGTTCATCTCCGTGGGCTTGCCCCGTCCTATTCGTCAAGAAGAAGGATGGTACGGACCGGATGGTTGTAGATTACCGACCTGTCAATTTGGTCACAATCAAGAACAAATATCCGCTCCCCAGGATCAACGACCTTTATGATCAGCTCGCTGGATCCTCAGTTTTCTCCAAGATGGACTTGAGGTTGGGCTACCATCAAATCAAAATCAGAAGCGGGGACATTCCTAAAATGGCCTTTGTTACTCGCTATGGCCAATACGAGTACACCGTCATGTCCTTCGGATTAACCAACGCTCCAGCCACCTTTTCTCGGTTAATGAACTCAATCTTCATGGAGTATTTCGATAAATTCGTCGTGGTTTACCTCGATGATATACTCATCTACTCCAAGAACGAGGAAGAACATGCCGAACATCTAAGGCTAGTGTTGAAGAAACTTCGAGAGCATCGCCTTTATGCCAAATTTTCTAAATGTGAATTCTGGTTGTCAGAAGTGACCTATCTAGGTCATGTAATATCTGGTAAAGGTATTGCTGTTAACCCTGAGCGAGTTCAAGCCGTCCTTAATTGGACTCCACCTGAATCGGTCAAGCAAGTTCGGAGTTTTCTGGGCTTAGCGAGCTATTGTCGTCGCTTTGTCGAGAACTTCTCCAAGGTTGCTAAACCTCTAACCGAACTCCTCAAGAAAGATAAGAAGTTCGAATGGACTCCACAATGTGAGCACAGCTTTCAGGAACTGAAAAGATGCCTGACCTCTGCTCCCGTACTGGTACCGCCAGACTTCTCCAAGGACTTTGTTATCTACTGCGACGCCTCGCGACAAGGACTAGGTTGCATTCTCATGCAAGATCGACACGTAATTGCCTACGCTTCACGGCAATTGCACCCACATGAGGAGAATTATCCTACTCATGATCTAGAACTTGCAGCCGTAGTCTATGCACTTAAAACCTGGCGACATTACCTCCTCGGTAACCGTTGCGAAATATTCACTGATCACCAAAGTCTGAAGTACATCTTCACCCAGCCGGATTTGAATCTCAGGCGAAGACGTTGGGTTGAGTTGATCACAGACTTCGACTTAGGAATAACCTACACCCCAGGGAAAGCCAACGTCATGGCTGACGCGCTAAGTCGTAAATCTTATTGTAACAACCTGATGTTACAACAAAGTCAACCGCTTCTCCATGAGGAATTTCGGAAGCTTAACCTTCACATTGTACCTCAAGGTTTTCTTTCCACCTTGGTAGCGAAACCTACCCTTGCGGATCAAATTATCAAAGCACAGAAGGTAGATCCGGAAATTTCCCGCATCAAGAGAAACATCCAGAAAGGAATTGCGAATTGCTTCTCCATTAATGATCAAGGGGTCGTATACTTCGGGAATCGACTAGTGGTTCCCAAAGTGCGAAACCTGAGGCGATTAATCCTTAAGGAAGCTCATGAATCTCCTCTCACCATTCATCCCGGTAGCACTAAGATGTATCAGGACCTACGCCAGAGGTTCTGGTGGACTAGGATGAAGAGAGAAATTGCTCAGTATATTGCTAATTGCGACGTCTGTCGTCGTGTAAAAGCAGAGCATCAACGGCCTGCTGGCACCCTTCAACCCTTAGCTATTCCTGAATGGAAATGGGATAAAATTGGTATGGATTTCATTACCGGTTTTCCCAGGACCAGGAGAGGGAATAATGCTATCTTCGTCGTTGTCGATCGTCTTTCCAAAGTAGCCCATTTCCTACCTGTTCGTGAGAGTATAACCGCTAGTCAGCTGGCAGACTTATACATCTCCCGAATAGTGTCCCTCCATGGTGTTCCTTTGGAAATTAACTCGGATCGAGGAAGTCTTTTCACCTCTCGATTTTGGGAAAGTTTCCAAAATGCTATGGGAACCCGCCTCTCCTTTAGCACCGCCTTCCACCCTCAGTCGAGTGGTCAAGTGGAACGCGTCAACCAGATTCTAGAAGACATGCTTCGAGCCTCTGTTATCTCATTCGGAATGGATTGGGAGAAGTGTCTTCCATTTGCCGAATTCGCTTACAACAACAGCTATCAATCTAGCTTGGGTAAAGCCCCTTTTGAAGTTCTCTATGGACGACGGTGTCGAACACCCCTTAACTGGTCAGAGACCGGGGAAAGACAATTCTTTGGCCCGGATATGATTCAGGAAGCAGAAGAACAAGTTCGCATCGTTCGTGAAAAGTTGAAAACAGCCCAATCTCGTCAAAAGAGTCAATATGACCGAAAACATAAGGCTATGACTTTCGAGGTTGACGAGAAGGCTTATCTTCGGGTCACCCCTCTGAAGGGAACCCATCGTTTCGGTATCAAAGGCAAATTGGCTCCTCGTTACATTGGACCTTTTCGCATTCTTGCCAAACGAGGAGAAGTTGCCTACCAGTTGGAACTACCTCCGCACCTCTCCAGAGTCCACGATGTCTTCCATGTTTCTCAACTCAGGCGTTGCTTCTCGGATCCTATCCGTGGAGTGGACCACGAAACGCTTGATCTCCAAGATAATCTTACATATCGAGAGTACCCCATTCGTATCCTCGATCAGGCCGAGCGTACCACCCGACGTCATAATATCAAGTTTCTCAAAGTTCAGTGGTCTCATCATTCTGAGGATGAAGCAACTTGGGAAAGGGAGGATCGTCTTCGACTTGAGTATCCCGCCTTCTTCCCGGAGGAACCCAAATCTCGGACGAGATTCTTTTGAGTGGGGGTGAGTTGTCACACCCTAGCTAGTCATGCATCAGAGTGTGTGCATCATGTTTAAAATTCCATTTAATTTGAAATGGGGATTTGTGAAACCCTCAGAATCATTTTTGAAAAAGACCCAAATAAAAACTTCTCCAAAAGGGTCCAAGAAAATGCTCATGTTGCTCTCTGAAAATATTGGACAGACATAAAAATCAAACCAATATTTTCAAGAGCTCATAGGTATTTATTTTGGGCATTTGGAATTAATGCATAAATATTTGCATTGGAAATATATTAGTTATATATATTAATATATGTCCAAAAACTATGCCACCTATTGGGGAGCTCTGGAATAATATATCTAGTTCCTGCAAAAATTGGCATAAGTTAATAAAATGATTTAATATTTTATTTAAATCAAAACAAATGTCAGAAATTAGGAAAAGAAAAATAAATAAAAGGAAGAGCTTACCTGGGCTCCCCCCTGTGCAGCCCAGCCAGCTGGCCGGCCCAGCCAGCAGGCGGCCCAGCCCGCCTCCCTCCTCTGTCGTCTTCGTCCTCGACAGAGGGAGGGGAGTGTGGCCGGCGCGCGCGCACGCCACCGCGCCACGCCACCTGCTCGGCTGCCTGCCTGCCCTCCCCTCCTCGCTCGATGCCCCGGACGACGCCACGCCTCCCCCCCTGCTCTCTCTCACTCTCCCTCAGCTCCTCCCTCCTCTCCCTCGCTCTCTCTCTCTCACGGCCGAACACCACCATCGCCGCCGTTCGCCATAGCAGCCGTCACCGGCCACCCCTCGCTCCCCCGACTAGCTCAGGAGCTCCGCCTCGACTCCCTCTTCCTCCCCACCGCTCCACGGGCCTCCGAAAGCCCTGCATCGCCGCCTACGTCGCCGTTCCCCCCCGGCCACCGGAGGTCATCGCCGTCGATTCGCTGCACTCCGGCCGTCCCCGAGCCCGCTAACCATCTCTGCAGCTCCGCGGTGAGCCACTGATTCGATTCCCCCTTGCCCCGTCGTCCCTAGCCTCCTGTAGCTGCCGCCCCTTTGAGCTCCGAAGCTCGACGCCGCCGGCGATGTCGCCGTCGTGGCCACGGTCACCGTAGCGCCCAACCGAGCACACCCACGCACTCACCGCACCGCGTGGAAGCCGTAGGTGCCAACCTCGCATCCCCGCAGCCGTTGTAGCCCCGATTCCGACCGCACCCGAACTCCGGCCACCGCTCGCGAGCTCGCCGTCGACGGTACAGGCCACCTCAGGCACGGCCACCACCACCGTTCGACGCGCGGGAGCAAGGGCTCTCCAACGAGCCCAAGCACGGCCTCGCCCGTGCCCTGTAGCGCGATCCCGCATCGCGCCGCCGTCTCGGGCCTCGCCGGCGTCATGTCGCCGGTGGGTTTGACCCACCTTGACCACGGCAGGACCCCCCCTGTGTCCCTGACAGGTGGGCCCAGCCCTGTAGCTAATTAGGATTAGCACTAACCGAATCAGTTAAACTAACTACCCCCCCTGACACTGACAGTGGGCCCCAGCGCCACTAATTCCTAATTAGGATTAAATAAACCCTGTTTAACCCCCCCTGTCACTGACGTGTGGACCCCACACGTCAGGTTTGACTCCAGCCAGCCGCAGTTGACCACTGACGTCATGCTGACGTCATGCTGGCGCAATATTTATATTTCTGGATTTAATTTAAATCAGGAAATTCCAGAATATTATTTAAACTTCAAAAATTCATAACTTTTATTCTGTAACTCCAAATTAGACAAATTATATATGAAAAATGATCAGAAAAATCCAATCTATCCATCTGTGCTATTTTCATGCATGATCAAACAAATTAAATTGATGTTTTAAGCAGAATAAGGAATAACACTTTAAAAGGCCATGTTTGAGTTTGAAATTTGAATCTTTGATTCAAATTTGTTCAAACCCTTCTGGTTTTAGTTGCATTAGCCCAACACACTCATATTGCCATGTTTCATGCATGCATCATATTGTTGCACATTGTTTGGTAATGGTTGTGTATCGGTGTTCTTGCGATAGGTTCTGCCTCCGAGGAGTACCGTGATTACCCTAACGAAGAACCGTATCAGTGCATCGAACCATCAGGCAAGCAACCAACCATTTGATCATATCGATACAATCCCATGTTCTCGCTCCTGCTCTCTTTTACTGCATTAAGACAACACGTTTCAAACTGCTGTGTGCTACGGTAGTTGAACCCATTTCCTCTGCATGACCTGTCATTGCCACAGTAACTAGATGAAACCCTCTAGCATGTGTAGGAGTTGATTGAGCCATATGTATGTGTTGTTCCTACCTTGCTATGCCTGCTATGCTTAGAGTCGTGTCAGGTCTGGTTCATCTGGGTGATGGGCTAGAGTGAAATGTTTATGTCGGTAATGAGAGTGGTGTGGTGAACACGATTTGGTAAAGGTATCAATGAGAGGCCATGTAGGAGTACATGGTGGGTTGTTTCATTGAAGCCGACCTTAAGCACTGAGATCTGTATGTGTGATTTAAGAATCAGCTACTACCATGCATTGGGCCCGAAACCAATGGACCCTCTCGGCTTCTTATTCACCCTAGTTCTCCGTCCAGGAGTTGCAAGTAGTTTCTGGTGTTTGTAGCCTACTGGAGGCCGTGGACAGCGCTGACCGTAGGGGTGGGCTGTGATGCGGTAGGTACGTGGCCGGGTGTACCGAATACCCGTTAGGTATCTCGGGAACCCTGTTCACATCGTTCGGGGCCGTATGGGAAACCTCGGCCGGACTCCCTGCGGATGGAACCTGGATAGGCGATAAACCTGGACTGGAGGCTTAGGTGATTAGGTAGGTCGTGGCCGACACCCACGTTGGGCTTCCACTTGAAGGTTGCCGAGTACATGTCGTGTAAACGACGGTAAGTGGTGAGAGCGTGTATGAAGAAGTACACCCCTGCAGGGTTAACATGATCTATTCGAATAGCCGCGTCCGCGGTAAAGGACTACTTGGTTGCCTATACAGTTCATAGACAAGTAAATGGAAACTACTAAAAGCCTCAAGATAAGTGTGAGTGCCGAGGATGGCTCTTCCGTAGGAAGACGGAGGTGGATCCTCGGTAGTGTATTGAAGTGGTGAGTAGTGGACTCGTGTGCGCAAAACCATTTCAAGTTGAAGTATCGTAGGATAGCCTAGCCAAGAGTCAAAGCTGGCTTGCTGCAATAACTCCACCAACCCTTCTTGATAATATGCATGTATGTAGGATCTGATGTAAGTCTTGCTGAGTACCTTTGTACTCATGTTGCTATAATCTACATTTTTACAGAAAACGCTGCAACCCCTTCTGATGGGTTCTATGTAGACGTTGACATCAACGAGTAGGCTAAAGGCCCAGGTGGTGACCCTGAGCTTGTGAAGGACCACGTAGTATAGCTAGGCTTTCCAAGCCTCTTTTATTTTACTAGTTGTCTGTACTCAGACAAGTTACTTCCGCTGCTGGTTTGTATGACTGTATGACTTGAATGTTGGGTCGTGAGACCCGTACCTTTGTGTATGTTATGTATGGCTCCCTGAGCCTTAAATAAAGTACTTGTGTCGTAGAGTCATGTTGTGATGCTTCGTTGTATTTGCACATATCGAGCATATTGTGTGTATGATTCAAATGCTTGATATGTGTGGGATCTGACTATCTAGTTGTTTATCTTTAGTAGCCTCTCTTACCGGGAAATGTATCCTAGTGTTACCGCTGAGCCATGGTAGCTTGCTACTGCTCTGGAACACTTAGGCTGGCCGGCATGTGTCCTTCTTCGTTCCGGTGTCTGTCCCTTCGGGGAAATGTCACGCTTTGAGTACCGGAGTCCTGTTAGCCCGCTAAAGCCCGGTTTACCGGAGTCCTGCTAGCCCAGTGCTACAGCCCGGACCCACTTGCTGATGACCGACACGTTCGAAGCTGGGTCATGGATGCCTGTCCCTGTAAGTCTGTGCCACTTTGGGTTTACGACTAGTCATGTCAGCCCGGGCTCCTTATCATATGGATGCTAGCGACACTATCATATACGTGAGCCAAAAGGCGCAAACGGTCCCGGGCAAAGGTAAGGCGACACCCATGGGAATACCGTGCGTGAGGCCGCAAAGTGATATGAGGTGTTACCGGCTAGATCAATGTGACATCGAGTCGGGGTCCTGACAATACTTGTGGGTTATCTTGCATCACCTCCCGCAAATATGGGTTGATGACGTTCTCGAAGAACTTGTCATTTGAGGAGCTTGAAGCGACCATGATAATCCAGATCTGCCAGAAAATGGCAAGAAAAGAAAACAGAATATTTTCCGCGATACGGCTATCAATAGGTTTGGGGGGTATATGAATTTTTTTATCTTCGGAAACAAGCAAACGGGAGAAAAACAAAGTCCGGAAGGTACCTGAGGTGGGCACAACCCACCTGGGCGCGCCTGGGTGCGCCCTGGTGTCTTGTTCCCACCAGGGTCACCTTCCTGGCCATTTCTTATTTTCCTAATTTTTAATATATTCCAAAACTGACAGAAAATATTTTTGCGGATTTTTCGGTATCCGTTTACTTACCGTATCACTTACCTCCTCTTTTTTCACGATTCTGGAGTGTTCCAGAAGGTTTCTTTTATGTGTTCTTCCGGTGGCATAGTTTGGATGATATTGCTTTCAACATTAATGGGTGTACCTGAGATATAATGTTTTATTCTTTGCCCATTGACAACATACAGGTTAGTACCTTTGGCATTATTTATTTTGATAGCTCTAGATCGATAAACCTCCTCAATAACATAAGGTCCTTCCAATTTGGAGAGAAGTTCTCCTGCAAAGAATCTAAAACGAGAGCTGTACAAAAGAACATATTCTCCAACTTTGAACTCACGCTTTTGGATTCTTTTATCATGCCATATTTTAACTTTTTCTTTAAATAACTTGGCATTTTCATAGGCTTGGGCTCTCTGTTCATCTAGTGAGCTAATATCAAATAGCCTCTTTTCACCGGCAAGTTTGAAATCATAGTTGAGTTCTTTGATTGCCCAATATGCTTTATGTTCCAACTCGAGATGCAAATGACAAGCTTTTCCATAAACCATTTTATAAGGAGACATACCCATAGGATTTTTATATCCCAAAGTGCATCATCTAATTTCTTAGACCAATTCTTTTGTGACCTATTGACAGTTTTTTGTAAAATTAATTTTATTTCACCATTGCTAAGTTCAACTTGACCACTAGACTAAGGATGATAGGGTGATGCAATTCAATGGTTAACATCATACTTAGCAAGCATTTTTCAGAAAGGGCCATGAATAAAATGTGAACCACCATCAGTCATCAAATATCTAGGGACTCCAGACCTTGGGAAAATAACTTCCTTAAGCATTTTAATAGAGGTGTTGTGATCAGCAGTACTAGTTGGAATAGCTTCTAACCACTTAGTAACATAATCAACAGCAACCAAAATATGTTTATACCCATTAGAGGAAGGAAAAGGTCCCATGTAATCAAAACCACAAACATCAAATGGTTCAACAACAAGTTAATAATTCATAGGCATTTCTTGACACTTACCAATATTACCAATTCTTTGACATTCATCACAAGATAAAACAAACTTACGGGCATCCTTGAAGAGAGCAGGCTAATAAAAAAACCAGATTGCAATACCTTGTGAGTATTTTTGTCTCCCGCATGGTTCCCTCTGTAAGCTTCGGAGTGACATTTTCGCAGGATTTGTTCATGTTCATGCTCAGGTACACAACGTCTAATAATACCACCTACTCCTTCATTATAAAATGTGGGTCATCCCAAAAGTAGTGTCTTAGATCATAGAAGAATTTTTTCTTTTGTTGGTATGTGAAGCTAGGTGGTAAATATTTATCAACAATGTAATTAGCATAGTCGGCATACCAGTGTTTTGAGAAACATTTATTGCAGCTAATTGCTCATCAGGAAAGTTATCATTAATAGGTTGTGGGCCATCAAGAATATTTTCTAACCTAGACAAGTTATCAGCTCCGGGGTTCTCAGCTCCTTTTCTATCAGTGATATGTAAGTCAAATTCTTGTAGCAAGAGAACCCACCTAATGAGTCTATCATCTTTCTTTTCCATCAGATATTTTATAGCAGGATGATCAGTGTGAACAATCACTTTAGAATCAACAATGTAAGATCTGAATTTATCACAAGGAAACACCACTGCTAAAAATTCTTTTTCAGTAGTAGCATAATTTCTCTGGGCACTGCCTAGAGTTTTACTAGAATAATGAATAACATTTAATTTCTTATCAACTCTTTGTCCTAAAACAGCATCAACAACATAACCACTAGCATCACACATAATTTCAAAAGGCAAGTTCCAATCAGGTGGTTGAACAATAGGTGCAAAAATTAAGGCTTTCTTAAGTGTTTCAAAGGCTTCTACACAATCATCATCAAAAACAAATGGAACGTCATTTGGTAAAAGATTTGTAAGAGGCCTAGAAATTTTAGAGAAGTCTTTAATAAATCTCCTATAAAAACCAGCATGATCAAGGAAACTACGAATACCTTTGATACCTTTAGGACACGGCATTTTCTCAATTGCATGAACTTTAGCTCTATCCACCTCAATACTCGTTTAGAAGTTTTATGTCCCAAGACAATACCTTCATTAACCATAAAGTTCTCCCAATTCAAGACAGGATTAGTTTGCTCGCATCTCTGCAAAACTCGATCAAGGTTGCTTAAGCAATTATCAAAAGAAGTTCCGTAAACGGAAAAATCATCCATGAAAACCTCAACAATCTTTTCACAAAAATCATAGAATATAGAAATCATACATCTTTGAAGGGTAGCAGGTGCATTGCATAAACCAAAAGGCATATGTCTACAAGCATATGATCCAAAAGGGCAAGTAAAGGTGGTTTTCTCTTGATCAGGTTGTGAAACAGGTATTTGGGAAAAAACTAGAATATCCATCAAGGAAACAAAAGTGTGTGTGCTTAGAAAGTCTTTCTAACATTTGATCTATGAATGGCAGAGGGTAATGATCTTTTCTAGTTGCTTTATTTAATTTTCTAAAATCAGTTACCATTCTATAGCCAGTGACAATTCTTTGTGGAATAAGTTCATTTTTATCATTAGGAATAGCAGTAATACCTTCCTTCTTAGGGAAACAATGAACGGGGCTTACCCATCTACTATCAACTATAGGATAGATTATACCTGCTTCCAGAAGCTTTAGTATTTCTGTTCTTACCACTTCTTTCATTTCTGAATTTAAACATTGTTGGTGATCAACAACGAGTTTAGCATCAGGTTCCATATTAATCTTGTGATGACAGAGGGTGGGACTAACGCCCTTAAGATCATCAAGAGTATACCCAATAGCAGCACAGTGCTTCTTTAGAATTTTCAACAATCTTTCTTCTTCATGTTTTGAAAGGTTAGCACTAATAATAACAAGATATATCCTTTTCTCATCAAGATAAGCATATGTCAAATTGTCTAGAAATTGTTTTAATTCAAACACATGATCACCTTTAGGTGGAGGAGGACCTCCTAGAGTTTCAATAGGCAAATTGTGTTTAAGCAGAGGTCGTTGTTCAATGAAATTTTATCCATCTCATTTCTTTCATGCATATGCAGATCATTTTCATGGTCTCACAAATATTTTTCTAGAGGACCAGTAGGAGGCACGGCAATAGAAGCAAGACCAATTATTTAATCCTTACTAGGTAATTCTTTCATATGATGCTTTCTATTGAACTTAGAAAAATTAAACTCATGAGACTCATCACCAAAACTAGCACCGATAGTTTGTTTCTCACAATCTATTTTAGCATTAATTGTGTTTCAGAAAGGTCTACCCAAGATAATGGGGAAAAAGTCACTTGTAGGGAACCAAGAACTAGAAAATCAGTAGGATATTTTATTTTCCGACACTAGACTTCAACATCTCTAACAATCCCAAGTGGTGTGATGGTGTCTCTATTAGCAAGTTTAATAGTAACATCAATGTCTTCTATTTCAGTGGGTGCTATGTCATTCATAATTTCTTGATATAAGGTAAAAGGAATAGCACTCACGCTAGCACCTAAGTCACATAAACCATGATAATAGTGATCTCCTATTTTGACTGAGACAACAGGCATGCCAACAACATGTCTATGTTTATCTTTCTCATTTGGTTTAGAAATTCTAGCAACTTCATTACAGAAGTAAATAACATGTCCATCTATATCTTCTACCAAGAGATCTTTAACCATAGCAACGCTAGGTTCTACTTTAATTTGTTCAGCAGGTTTAGGTGCTCTTATATAACTTTTATTGACCACAGTTGAAACCTTAGCATGTTCCTTTATCTTAACAGGGAAAGGTGGTTTTTCAATATAAGCATTAGGAACAACTGGATCAACATTATAAATGATAGTTTTATATTTAGCTATTCCGGTTCTTTAAGTTCTTCTTCAATAGGTGGGTGATATTTAAACCACTTCTCCTTAGGGAGATCAACATGAGGAGAAAATTATTCACAAAAGGAGGCTACTATCTCAGAATCAAGTCCATATTTAGTTCTAAAATTTTGAAAAGCATCAGTATTCATAAAAGATTTAACACAATCACACTTAAGCTTAATACCTAGCTCTTTACCTTCTTGAGTTCCCAAATATTCATAGTTTCGTTTAATTCTTTCGAATAGATCCCACCTGAATTAAATAGTATTTTTCATAAAGGAACCAGTACAAGAAGTATCGAGCATGGATTAATCATCACGAGAAAGCCAAGCATAAAATTTCTGAATAATAATTTCTCTTGAGAGATCTTGATTTGGGCATGAATATAACATTGACTTAAGACTCCCCCAAGCTAGAGCGGTACTTTCTCCTTCATGAGGCCAAAAATTATATATATAATTTCGATCACGATGAACTAGATGCATAGGATGATTTTTTTTGGTGAAATTGCAATTTCAAACGATTCCAATTTCAAGATCAAATATCACCGCGTAGCCTATACCATGCCAATGCTTTCACCTTCAAAGATAAAGGGAAAACTTTCTTCTTAGCTTCATCTCCGGGTAAACCTGGAAGCTTAAACAATCAATAAATTTCATCCACATATATCAAGTGCATATCAGGATGTTCAGTTCCATCTCCTTCATAAGGATTAGCTAGCAGTTGTTCTATCATACCCGAACGAATTTCATAACCTATATTTTCAGTAGGTGCAATAGGTTGAGGGGAAACTAATTGTGGTTCTGGTCGAGGTGAAGATACCCCAAACAAACCCCTCAAAGGATTGTTCTCCATAGAAACAAGTGACAATAAATTTCAGCACATAGTAATAAATTTTCCTTACCGATATCCACTTACCAAGAGCGCTTCACTCCCCGGCAACGGTGCCAGAAAAGAGCCTTGATGACCCACAAGTATAGGGATCAATGGTAGTCCTTTCGATTAGTAAGAGTGTCGAACCCAACGAGGAGCAGAAGGAAATGACAAGCGGTTTTCAGCAAGGTATTCTTTGCAAGCACTGAAATTGTAAGTAGGAAGTAGTTTGATTGCAAGGTAATTTGTAACGAGCAAGTAACCATAACGGCAAATAGTATGCAGCAAGGTAGCCCAATCCTTTTGTGGCAAAGGACAGGACAAACCGGTCTATTATGATAAGCAAAGCGTTCTTGAGAGTACACAGGAATTTCATCTAGTCACTTTCATCATGTTGGTTTGATTCATGTTTGCTACTTTGTTAATTTGATATGTGGGTGGACCGGTTCTTAGGTGTTGTTCTTACTTGAACAAACCTCCTACTTATGATTAACCCCCACGCAAGCATCTCCAACTAGGAGAAAAGTATTAAGATAAAATCTAACCATAGCATTAAACTTTTGGATCCAAATTAGTCCCTTACGAAGTAGCGCATAAACTAGGGTTTAAGTTTTTGTCACTCTCACAACCATTCATATAATAACTACTCCGTAATGCATTCCCTTAGGCAAAAATATGGTGAAGTGTCATGTAGTCGACGTTCATATGACACCACTAAGGGAATCACAACATACATACCATCAAAATAACAAACACATATCAAGTTCACATGATTACTTGCAACAAGATTTCTCCCGTGACCTCAAGAACAAAAGTAACTACTCACAAATGATAATCATGCTTAAGAACAGAGGGGTATTAAATAGCATAATGGATCTGAACATATAATCTTCCACCAAATAATCCATATAGTAATCAACTACAAGTTGTAATCAACACTACTAGTCACCCACAAGCACCAATCTAAAGTTCAGGTACAAAGATTGAACACAAGAGATGAAATAGGGTTTCAGAGGACATGGTTCTGTTGAACATTTTGATGGAGATTGCTCTACCCAAGATGGGAGAGTTGTTGGTGATGATGATGACGATGATTTCCCCCTCCCGGGGGGGGGAGTGATACGCCTCCAATGTATCTATTTGATTGTTCCATGCTATTATATTATTTGTTTTGGATGTTTAATGGGATTTACTGAGCACTTTTATATTATTTTTGGGACTAACCTACTAACCGAAGGCCCAGTGCAAATTGCTATTTTTTTGCCAATTTCAGTGTTTTGCAGAAAAGGAATATCAAACAGAATCCAAACGGAATGAAACCTTCGGGAGAGTTATTTTCGGAACAAACGCGATCAAAGGGACTTGGCGTGGACGACAAGAAAGAAGAGAGGAGGCTACGAGGCAGGAGGGCACGACTACCCCCTGGGCACGCCCCCCACCCTCGTGAGCCCCTCGCAGCTCCACCGACCTACTTCTTCCTCCTATATATACCCATATACCCACAAAAACATCCAGGAGCACCACGAAACCCTATTTCCACCACTACAACCTTGTGTACCCGTGAGATCCCATCTTGGTGCCTTTTTCAGAGCTCCGCCGGAGGGGGGATCGATCACAGAGGGCTTCTACATCAACACCATAGCCTCTCCGATGATGTGTGAGTAGTTTACCACAGACCTTCGGGTCCATAATTATTAGCTAGATGGCTTCTTCTCTCTCTTTGGATCTCAATACAAAGTTCCCCTCGATCTTCTTGGAGATCTATTCGATGTAATTCTTTTTGCGGTCTGTTTGTCGAGATCCGATGAATTGTGGGTTTATGATCAAGTATATCTATGAACAATATTTTAATTTCCTCTGAATTCTTTTATGTATGATTTTTTATATTTGCAAGTCTCTTCGAATTATCAGTTTGGTTTGGCCTACTAGATTGATCTTTCTTGCAATGGGAGAAGTGCTTAGCTTTTGGTTCAATCTTGCGGTGTCCTTTCCCAGTGACAGCAGGGGCAGCAAGGCACGCATTGTATTTTTGCCATCGAGGATAAAAAGATGGGGTTTATATTATACTGCTTGAGTTTATCCCTCTACATCATGTCATCTTGCTTAATGTGTTACTATGTGTTGGGGAACGTTGCAGAAAATAAAAAATTTCTATGCTTCACCTAGATCTATCTATGAGTTCATCTAGCAACGAGAGAGAGGAGTGCATCTACATACCCTTGTAGATCGCGAGCGGAAGCGTTCAAGAGAACGGGGTTGAGGGAGTCGTACTTGTCGTGATCCAAATCACCGATGATCCTAGTGCTGAACGGACAGCACCTCCTCGTTCAACACACGTACGGTTGGGGAAGACGTCTCCTCCTTCTTGATCCAGCAAGGGGGAAGGAGAGGTTGATGGAGATCCAGCAGCACGATGGCGTGGTGGTGGATGCAGCAGCGATCTCGGCAGGGCTTCGCCAAGCTCTTCGAGAGGGAGAGGTGTAGCAGAGGGAGAGGGAGGCGCCAAGAGCATGGGTGCGGCTGCCCTCCCTCCCCCCTGTTTATATAGGGCCCCTAGGGGGCGTCGGCCCTAGGAGATGCAATCTCCAAGGGGGGCGGCGGCCAAGGGGGTGGCTTGCCCCCCAAGCCAGGTGGAGGCGCCCCCACCCCTAGGGTTTCCAACCCTAGGCGCAGGGGGGCCCAAGGGGGGGCGCACCAGCCCACCAGGAGCTGGTTCCCCTCCCACTTCAGCCCATGGGGCCCTCCGGGATAGGTGGCCCCACCCGATGGACCCCCGGGACCCTTCCGGTGGTCCCGGTACAATACCGGTGACCCCCGAAACTTTCCCGATGGCCGAAACCTGACTTCCTATATATAATTCTTCACCTCCGGACCATTCTGGAACTCCTAGTGACGTCCGGGATCTCATCCGGGACTCCGAACAACTTTCGGGTTACTACATACTAATATCTCTACAACCCTAGCGTCACCGAACCTTAAGTGTATAGACCCTACGGGTTCGAGAGACACGCAGACATGACCGAGACGACTCTCCGGTCAATAACCAACAGCGGGATCTGGATACCCATGTTGGCTCCCACATGATCCTCGATGATCTCATCGGATGAACCATGATGTCGAGGATTCAAGTAACCCCGTATACAATTCCCTTTGTCAATCGGTACGTTACTTGCCCGAGATTCGACCGTCGGTATCCCAATACCTCGTTCAATCTCGTTACTGGCAAGTCAATTTACTTGTACCGTAATGCATGATCCCGTGACCAAACACTTGGTCACTTTGAGCTCATTATGATGATGCATTACCGAGTGGGCCCAGAGATACCTCTCCGTCATACGGAGTGACAAATCCCAGTCTCGATCCGTGTCAACCCAACAGATACTTTCGGGGATACCCGTACTATACCTTTATGGTCAACCAGTTACGTTGTGATGTTTGGTACACCCAAAGCACTCCTACGGTATCCGGGAGTTACACGATCTCATGGTCTAAGGAAAAGATACTTGACATTGGAAAAGCTCTAGAAAACAAACTACACGATCTTGTGCTATGCTTAGGATTGGGTCTTGTCCATCACATCATTCTCCTAATGATGTGATCCCGTTATCAACGACATCCAATGTCCATAGTCAGGAAACCATGACTATCCGTTGATCAACGAGCTAGTCAACTAGAGGCTTACTAGGGACATGTTGTGGTCTATCTATTCACACATGTATTAAGATTTCTGGGTAACACAATTATAGCATGAATAAAAGAAAATTATCATGAACAAGGAAATATAATAATAATCATTTTATTATTGCCTCTAGGGCATATTTCCAACAGTCTCCCACTTGCACTAGAGTCAATAATCTAGTTACATTGTGGTGAATCGAACACCCATAGAGTTCTGGTGTTGATCATGTTTTGCTCGCGGAAGAGGTTTAGTCAACGGATCTGCGACATTTAGATCCCTATGCACTTTGCAAATATCTATGTCTCCATCTTGAACATTTTTACGAATGGAGTTGAAGCGACGCTTGATGTGCCTGGTCTTCTTGTGAAACCTGGGCTTCTTGGCAAGGGCAATAGCTCCAGTGTTGTCACAGAAGAGGGTGATTGGCCCCGACGCATTGGGTATGACTCCTAGGTCAGTGATGAACTCCTTCATCCAGATTGCTTCATGCGCTGCCTCCAAGGCTGCCATGTACTCTGCTTCACATGTAGATCCCGCCACGACGCTCTACTTGCAAATGCACCAGCTTACTACCCCTCCATTCAAAATATACACGTATCCGGTTTGTGTCTTAGAGTCATCCAGATCTGTGTCGAAGCTACCGTTGACGTAACCCTTTACGACAAGCTCTTCGTCACCTCCATAAACGAGAAACATATCCTTAGTCCTCTTCAGGTACTTCAGGATATTCTTGACCGCTGTCTAGTGTTCCTTGCCGAGATTACTTTGGTACCTTCCTACCAAACTTACGGCAAGGTTTACATCAGGTCTAGTACACAACATGGCATACATAATAGACCCTATGGCTGAGGCATAGGGGATGACACTCATCTCTTCTTTATCTTCTGCCGTGGTAGGGCATTGAGCCGAGCTCAATCTCACACCTTGCAATACAGGCAAGAACCCTTTCTTGGACTGATCCATATTGAACTTCTTCAATATCTTATCAAGGTATGTGCTTTGTGAAATACCTATGAGGCGTCTCGATCTATCCCTATAGATCTTGATGCCTAATATGTAAGCAGCTTCTCCAAGGTCCTTCATTGAAAAACACTTATTCAAGTAGGCCTTAATGCTGTCCAAAAGTTCTATGTCATTTCCCATCAAAAGTATGCCATCCACATATAATATGAGAAATGCTACAGAGCTCCCACTCACTTTCTTGTAAACGCAGGCTTCTCCATAAGTCTGCATAAACCCAAACGCTTTGATCATCTCATCAAAGCGAATGTTCCAACTCCGAGATGCTTGCACCAGCCCATAAATGGATCGTTGGAGCTTGCACACCTTGTTAGCATTCTCGGGATCGACAAAACCTTCCGGCTGCATCATATACAGTTCTTCCTTAAGATGGCCATTAAGGAATGCCGTTTTGACGTCCATTTGCCATATCTCATAATCATAGTATGCGGCAATTGCTAACATGATTCAGACGGACTTCAGCTTCGCTACGGGAGAGAAAGTCTCATCATAGTCAACCCCTTGAACTTGTCAATAACCCTTAGCAACAAGTCGAGCTTTATAGATGGTAACATTACCATCCGCGTTCGTCTTCTTCTTAAAGATCCATTTGTTTTCTATCGCTCGCCGATCATCGGGCAAGTCTGTCAAAGTCCACACTTTGTTTTCATACATGGATCCTATCTCGGATTGCATAGCTTCAAGCCATTTGTTGGAATCTGGGCCCGCCATCGCTTCTTCATAGTTCAAAGGTTCACCGTTGTCTAACAACATGATTTCCAGGATAGGGTTGCCATACCACTCTGGTGTGGAACGTGTCCTTGTGGACCTACGAAGTTCAGTAGCAACTTGATCCGAAGTACCTTGATCATCATCATTAATTTCCTCTCCAGTCGGTGTAGGCACCACAGGAACATTTTCCTGAGCTGCACTACTTTCCGGTTCAAGAGGTAGTACTTCATCGTGTTCTACTTTCCTCCCACTTACTCCTTTCGAGAGAAACTCTTTCTCCGGAAAGGATCCGTTCTTGGCAACAAAGATCTTGCCTTCGGATCTAAGGTAGAAGGTATATCCAATGGTTTCCTTAGGGTATCCTATGAAGACGCATTTTTCCGACTTGGGTTCGAGCTTTTCAGGTTGAAGTTTCTTGACATAAGCATCGCATCCCCAAACTTTTAGAAACGACAGCTTAGGTTTCTTTCCAAACCATAATTCATACGGTGTCGTCTCAACGGATTTAGACGGTGCCCTATTGAAAGTGAATGTAGCTGTCTCTAGAGCGTATCCCCAAAATGATAGCAGTAAATCGGTAAGAGACATCATAGATCGCACCATATCCAATAGAGTGCAATTAGGACGTTCGGACACACCGTTACGCTGAGGTGTTCCAGGCGACGTGAGTTGTGAAATGATTCCACATTTCCTTAAGTGCGTACCAAATTCATGACTTAAATATTCTCCTCCACGATTTGATCGTAAGAACTTTATTTTTCGGTCACGTTGATTCTCTACCTCATTCTGAAATTCCTTGAACTTTTCAAAGGTCTCAGACTTGTGTTTCATCAAGTAGACATATCCATATCTACTTAAGTCATCAGTGAGAGTGAGAACATAACGATATCCTCCGCGAGCCTCAACGCTCATTGCACCGCACACATCAGTATGTATGTTTTCCAATAAGTTGGTTGCTCGCTCCATTGTTCTGGAGAACGAAGTCTTGGTCATTTTTGCTCATGAGGCATGGTTCGCATGTGTCAAATGATCCATAATCGAGAGACTCTAAAAGTCCATCAGCATGGAGCTTCTTCATGCGCTTGACACCAATGTGACCAAGGCGGCAGTGCCACAAGTATGTGGGACTATCGTTATCAACCTTACATCTTTTGGTATTTACACTATGAATATGTGCAACATTACGTTCGAGATTCATTAAGAATAAACCATTGACCAGCGGGGCATGACCATAAAACATATCTCTCATATAAATAGAACAACCATTATTCTCGGATTTAAATGAGTAGCCATCTCGCATTAAACGAGATCCAGATACAATGTTCATGCTCAAAGCTGGCACTAAATAACAATTATTGAGGTTTAAAACTAATCCCGTAGGTAAATGTAGAGGTAGTGTGCCGACGGCGATCACATCGACCTTGGAACCATTCCCGATGTGCATCGTCACCTTGTCCTTCGCCAGTCTCCGCTTATTCCGCAGCTCCTGCTTTGAGTTACAAATATGAGCAACCGCACCAGTATCAAATACCCAGGAGCTACTACGAGCATTGGTAATGTACACATCAATTACATGTATATCACATATACCTTTAATGTTGTCGGCCTTCTTGTCCGCTAAGTATTTGGGGCAGTTCCGCTTCCAGTGACCCTTCCCTTTGCAATAAAAGCACTCAGTCTCAGGGTTGGGTCCATTCTTTGACTTCTTCCCGGCAACTGGCTTACCGGGCGCGGCAACTTCCTTGCCGTCCTTCTTGAAGTTCTTCTTACCCTTGCCTTTCTTGAACTTAGTGGTTTTATTGAACATCAACACTTGATGTTCCTTTTTTATTTCTACCTCAGCTGACTTCAGCATTGAAAATACTTCAGGAATAGTTTTCACCATCCCCTGCATATTGCAGTTCATCACAAAGCTCTTATAGCTAGGTGGGAGCGACTGAAGGATTCTGTCAATGACCACATTGTCCGGGAGGTTAATGTCCAGCTGGGGCAAGCGGTTGTGCAACCCAGATATTTTGAGTATGTGCTCACTGACAGAACTATTTTCCTCCATCTTACAACTATAGAACTTATCGGAGACTTCATATCTCTCGACCCGGGCATGAGCTTGGAAAACCATTTTCAGCTCCTCGAACATCTCATATGCTCTGTGTTGCTCAAAACGCTTTTGGAGCCCCGGTTCTAAGCTGTAAAGCATGCCGCACTGAACGAGGGAGTAATCATCAGCACGTGACTGCCAAGCGTTCATAACATATTGGTTCTCTGGGATGGGTGCTTCACCTAGCGGTCCTTCTAGGACATATGCTTTCTTGGCAGCTATGAGGATGATCCTCAGGTTCCGGACCCAGTCCGTATAGTTGTTGCCATCATCTTTCAGCTTGGTTTTCTCTAGGAAAGCGTTGAAGTTGAGGTTGACATGAGCGTTGGCCATTTGATCTACAAGACATTTTTGCAAAGGTTTTTAGACTAAGTTCATGATAATTAAGTTCATCTAATCAAATTATTTAATGAACTCCCACTCAGATTAGACATCCCTCTAGTCATCTAAGTGTTACATGATCCGAGTCGACTAGGCCGAGTCCGATCATCACGTGAGACGGACTAATCATCATCGGTGAACATCTCCATGTTGATCGTATCTTCCATATGACTCATGCTCGACCTTCCATATGACTCATGCTCGTCAAGTTAACCTAAGTGTTTTGCATGTGTAAATCTGTCTTACACCCGTTGTATGTGAACGTTAGAATCTATCACACCCGATCATCACGTGGTGCTTCGAAACAACGAACTTTCGCAACGGCGCATAGTTAGGGGGGACACTTTCTTGAAATTATTATGAGGGATCATCTTATTTACTACCGTCGTTCTAAGTAAACAAGATGCAAACACATGATAAACATCACATGCAATCAAATAGTGACATGATATGGCCAATAACATATATCTCCTTTGATCTCCATCTTCGGGGCTCCATGGTCATCTTCGTCACCGGTATGACACCATGTTCTCCATCATCATGATCTCCATCATCATGATCTCCATCATCGTGTCTGCATGAAGTTGCTTGCCAACTATTACTTCTACTACTATGGCTAACGGTTTAGCAATAAAGTAAAGTAATTACATGGCGTTTAATCATTGACACACAAGTCATACAATAATTAAGACAACTCCTATGGCTCCTGCCGGTTGTCATACTCATCGACATGCAAGTCGTGATTCCTATTACAAGAACATGATCTCATACATCACATATATATCATTCATCACAACATTTGTCCATATCACATCACAAGGCACATGCTGCAAAAACAAGTTAGACGTCCTCTAATTGTTGTTGTATGTTTTTTACGTGGCTGCAATAGGGTTCTAGCAAGAACATTTTCTTACCTACGTGAAAGCCACAACGTGATATGCCAACTTCTATTTACCCTTCATAAGGACCCTTTTCATCGAATCCGCTCCAACTAAAGTGGGAGAGACAGACACCCGCTAGCCACCTTATGCAACTAGTGCATGTCAGTCGGTGGAACCTGTCTCACGTAAGCGTACGTGTAAGGTCGGTCCGGGCCGCTTCATCCCACGATACCACTGAAGCAAAATAAGACTAGTAGTGGCAAGAAAATTGACAACATCTACGCCCACAACAAATTTGTGTTCTACTCGTGCAAAGAGAACTACGCATAGACCTAGCTCATGATGCCACTGTTGGGGAACGTTGCAGAAAATAAAAAAATTCTACGCTTCACCAAGATCTATCTATGAGTTCATCTAGCAACGAGAGAGAGGAGTGCATCTACATACCCTTGTAGATCGCGAGCGGAAGCGTTCAAGAGAACGGGGTTGAGGGAGTCATACTCGTCGTGATCCAAATCACCAATGATCCTAGTGCTGAATGGACAGAACCTCCGCGTTCAACACACGTACGGTTGGGGAAGACGTCTCCTCCTTCTTGATCCAGCAAGGGGGAAGGAGAGGTTGATGGAGATCCAGCAGCACGACGGCGTGGTGGTGGACGCAGCAGCGATCTCGGCAGGGCTTCGCCAACCTCTTCGAGAGGAAGAGGTGTAGCAGAGGGAGAGGGTGGGGCCAAGAGCATGGGTGCTTCTGCCCTCCGTCCCCCCTATTTATATAGGGCCCCTAGGGGGGCGCCGGCCCTAGGAGATGCAATCTCCAAGGGGGGCGGCGGCCAAGGGGGTGGCTTGCCCGCCAAGCCAGGTGGAGGCGCCCCCACCCCTAGGGTTTCCAACCCTAGGCACGGGGGGGGGGGGCAAGGGGAGCGCACCAGCCCACCAGGGGCTGGTTCCCCTCCCACTTCAGACCATGGGGCCCTCCGGGATAGGTGGCCCCACCCGGTGGACCCCCGGGACCCTTCGGTGGTCCCAGTACAATACCGGTGACCCCCGAAACTTTCCTGATGGCCGAAACCCGACTTCCTATATATAATTCTTCACCTCCGGACCATTCCGGAACTCCTCGTGACGTCCGGGATCTCATCCGGGACTCCGAACAACTTTCGGGTTACTGTATACTAATATCTCTACAACCCTAGCGTCACCGAACCTTAAGTGTGTAGACCCTACGGGTTCGGGAGACACACAGACATGACCGAGACGACTCTCCGGTCAATAACCAACAGCGGGATTTGGATACCCATGTTGGATCCCACATGCTCCTCGATGATCTCATCGGATGAACCATGATGTCGAGGATTCAAGTAACCCCGTATACAATTCCCTTTGTCAATCGGTACGTTACTTGCCCGAGATTCGATCGTCGGTATCCCAATACCTCGTTCAATCTCGTTACCGGCAAGTCTATTTACTCGTACCGTAATGCATGATCTCGTGACCAAACACTTGGTCACTTTGAGCTCATTATGATGATGCATTACCGAGTGGGCCCAGAGATACCTCTCCGTCATATGGAGTGACAAATCCCAGTCTCGATCCGTGTGAACCCAACAGATACTTTCGGGGATACCCGTAGTATACCTTTATGGTCACCCAGTTACGTTGTGAAGTTTGGTACACCCAAAGAACTCCTACGGTATCCGGGAGTTACACGATCTCATGGTCTAAGGAAAAGATACTTGACATTGGAAAAGCTCTAGCAAACGAACTACACGATCTTGTGCTATGCTTAGGATTGGGTCTTGTCCATCACATCATTCTCCTAATGATGTGATCCAGTTATCAATGACATCCAATGTCCATAGTCAGGAAACCATGACTATTTGTTGATCAACGAGCTAGTCAACTAGAGGCTTACTAGGGACATGTTGTGGTCTATGTATTCACACATGTATTACGATTTCCGGATAACACAATTATAGCATGAATAAAAGACAATTATCATGAACAAGGAAATATAATAATAATCATTTTATTATTGCCTCTAGGGCATATTTCCAACACTATGTTCTAATGAATTTAATACTCTAGATGCAGGCAGGAGTCGGTCGATGTGTGGAGTAATAGTAGTAGATGCAGAATCATTTCGGTCTACTTGTTGCGGACATGATGCCTATATACATGATCATGCCTAGATATTGTCATAAATATGCACGTTTCTATCAATTGCTCGATAGTAATTCATTCACCACCGTAATACTTATGATATCTTGAGAGAAGCCACTAGTGAAACCTATGGCCCCGGGTCTATCTTCCATCATATTGCTTTCCTATCAATTCACTATTTTCGTTATCTTTTATTTTGCAATCTTTACTTTTAATCTATATCATAAAAATACCAAAAATATTTATCTTATTATCTTTATCAGATCTCAGTTTTGCAAGTGTCCGTGAAGGGATTGACAACCCCTTTATCACGTTGGTTGCAAGGTTCTTATTTGTTTGTGTAGGTACGAGGCGACTTGCCTGTAGTCTCCTACTAGATTGATACCTTGGTTCTTAAAAACTGAGGGAAATACTTACGCTGCTTTGCTGCAGCACCCTTTCCTCCTCAAGGGAAAACCAACGCATGATCAAGAGGTAGCAAGAAGGATTTCTGGCGCCATTGCCGGGGAGATCTATGCCAAGTCAAGTCAAGTCAAGACATCCAAGTACCCATCACAAACTCTTATCCCTCGCATTACATTATTTTCCATTTGCCTCTCGTTTTCCTCTCCCCCACTTCACCTTTACTGTTGTATTCGCCCTTCTTCCGTTCAATCTGGTGTTACCATGTGCCTTCTTTTTGCTTGCATCTTCGCTTGCTAAGAGTTTATGGATCCTCATCCACTTGCTAATCTCTTTAAGAGATCCAATTATGATGAACCAAGTGCTAGTGAGTTGAGTGCACTAGATTATCTTTATGGAGTTTTGCTTGGAATCCGTGAATCTGAAAATTGTGATGAAGTACTTTATGAAGTGATTCATGATAGATCTTTGAATGAAAAGCATAATTGCAATGATGTTATTATAAATTATATTAATGTCAGTTGTGTTAATGATATGCAAAACCCTAAGCTTGGGGTTGCTAGTTTTGCTATGTCTACTATTTGTTGCAATGATCATGATTGGGGTGATTTTTCTTATAATCTTGAAAATTTATTTAAGCTCTATGATGAATATGAGACTGCTAATAATGTTTACAATAATATGGAAAGTGGGTTTGGAAGAGTGTCAACTTTAGATCCCACATATTTGTAGAATATTCAATCTTTTGAAATTTTTGATAAAAGTGGGTTTGGAGATGTCATGACTTTAGTTAATGTTAATCCCACTATTTTGGGAGAGTGTCAACTTTGCATACATGTGGACCGTGTTAAGAGTATGTTTTGTGATAGCTATTTTGTTGAATTTGCTTATGATCCTAATGTAATTATTATGAGAGAGGAAAATATGGTTGTAGAAATTTTCATGTTACTAAATTACCTCTCGTTATGTTCAGATTGCTATTGTTTCTTTCCGCTTCTTTGCATACGCTAGTTTTTGATTGCCTTGATTTGTTTGCCTATAATATACCTATGCATAGGAAGTATGTTAGACTTAGATGTGTTTGTCACGTGTTTTATGATGCTCTCTTTGTGCTTCAATTCTTGTCTTTCATGTGAGCATCATTGAAATCTCTATGCCTAGCTAGGGGCGTTAAACGATAGCGCTTGTTGGGAGGCAACCCAATTTTGTTTTTGTTCCTTGCTTTTTGTTCCTGTTTAGTAATAAATATTTCATCTAGCCTCTTTTATGGTTGTGCTTTTTGTGTTTTAGTTAGTGTTTGTGCCAAGTAGAACCTTTGGAAAGACTTGGGGAAAGTCTTTGTGATCTTGCTGTAAAAAACAGAAACTTTAGCGCTCACGCGATTGGCTGTTATTTTTTACTGGACAGAGCTATTTAGTTGATTTTTTTGCAGATGATTAATAGATGAATTACTCACGTCCAGCAATTTATTTCAGAATTTTTGGGGTTACATAAGTATACGTTTGATACAGATTACTACAGACTGATCTGTTTTTGACACATTCTGTTTTTCGTGTGTTGTTTGCTTATTTTGATGAATCTTTGGATAGTATTTGATGAATCTTTGGCTAGTATCGGAGGGTATGAACCATAGAGAAGTTGGAATACAGTAGGTTTAACACCAATATAAATAAAGAATGAGTTCATTACAGTACCTTTAGGTGGTGGTTTTTTTTCTTATACTAACGCATCTCATGAGATTTTCTGTTGAGTTTTGTGTTGTGAAGTTTTCAAGTTTTTGGGTAAAGATTTGATGGACTATGGAATAAGGAGTGGCAAGAGCCTAAGCTTGGGGATGCCCAAGGAACCCAAAGGTAAAATTCAAGGACAACCAAAAGCATAAGCTTAGGGATGCCCCGGAAGGCATCCCCTCTTTTGTCTTCATCCATTGGTAACTATACTTGAGGCTATATTTTTATTCACCACATGATATGTGTTTTGCTTGGAGCGTCTTGTATGATTTTAGTCTTTGCTTTCTAGTTTACCACAATCATACTTGATGTACACACCTTTTGGAAGAGACACACATGAATCGGAATTTATTAGAATACTCTATGTGCTTCACTTATATCTTTTGAGCTAGATAGTTTTGCTCTAGTGCTTCACTTATATCTTTTTAGAGCGCGGTGGTGGTTTTATTTCATAGAAATTATTGATCTATCATGCTTTATATTAGTTTGAGAGTCCTTTACAACAGCATGGTAATTTGCTTTGGTTAAAAATTAGTCCTAATATGATAGGCATCCAAGATGGGTATAATAAAAACTTTCATAAAAGTGCATTGAATATTATGAGAAGTTTGATTCTTTATAATTTTTTTGAGATATGGAGATGGTGATATTAGAATCATGCTAGTTGAGTAGTTGTGAATTTGAGAGATACTTGTGTTGAAGTTTGTGATTCCCGTAGCATGCACGTATGGTGAACTGTTATGTGATGAAGTCGGAGCATGATTTATTTATTGATTTTCTTCCTTATGAATGGCGGTCGGGGACGAGCGATGGTCTTTTCCTACCAATCTATCCCCCAAGGAGCATGCGCGTAGTACTTTGTTTCGATGACTAATAGATTTTTGCAATAAGTATGTGAGTTCTTTATGACTTGTAACACCCCGAGAATCATGCTACAGTAACTCCTATCTAATGATGCCGAGTCATCATCATTTTGTCCTAAGAAAAATGATTAAGAAATATTTCAACCTCAATTTCAAAATTAAAATAAAGTCAAAATATCAATTATCCAAACGGCAAAACAAAAGTGTTCATAATATTGCAAGAATTTCCAATGCCATTATATAAACAAAAAATAACATTATTTGAAATTCCAAATTGACTCTAGCAACCAAAACAGTGGACCAGCAGCAATTATTTTTGCCTTTTTAATTTTCCAAAATAGTAAACACTCCCAAACGCTTTGAGACTTTTTGGACCAACTAAGAATGTTGCAAGGTATTTAATGTGTCAAGTGTAACTTATTAAAAATATCATTTGGTACCAAATAAAAATGCAAAACAGAAATATTAATAGAAATAGAAAAGGATAAAGGTAAAAGAAGATATGGGGGAAAGCCTAATCTACTGGGCCACTAGGCCCAACAAGCTAAGTCGGCCCAAACCCCACTGTCTCCTCCTACCTCTCTGTTCATCAGGGGGGAGGTGGACGTCGGGCAGCCGCCCGTGGCCGCGATGGCCACGTGCCGGCCATCGCCGCCTCCCGTCGACCTACAAGGCGTCGCCTCGCACCCCGAAACCCCAGATGCCCTTCTCCACCCCCACGCGTTCTTCCTCTCGCGCCTCCTACCTCTTCCGCTCAAATGCCCGACCGTAGTCGACGCCGCAACATCGTCGTTCTCGCGACTGGAGTAGTCCCGAGCGCCAAGAAGAAGTCTAGGAACTTCGTCTCCATCGACCATTTCGCCGGCGTGGATCCACACGAGCTAGGACGCCTCCAAGCCTCTCCATCGTCCTCTTCTTCCATCTACACCACCACGGTCCTCGCCTCGATTCGCCGCCTCCCGAGCTTCCCCGGCTTCCCCGATGCGTCCACAAGCACAACAGTGAGAATCTCTCCGTTACCCCCACTACTGCTCGCTCGATTACTCGTTTAATTGGCCCTCGCGTGTGCTCCGACCCCGGCCACCGCAACTACCTCGCCGCCGCAAGCCACAACCCCTTCGTAGCTCGCATCCGAGCACCGCGCCGTGCTTCTGGAGCTCCCAGTAAGCCAAAGAATGCACCCGTTCTTCTTACCGCCCCTCTTAGCGCCGGATTTGTCAGCGCCCGATTCCGGCCGCCGCGGACATCCCTGGCCGCATCCACGCTCCATGGCTACCCCCTGGCCATGCCTCCTTGCCCCGCTCCCACCCTGCTACCGCGCTCTGCCCTGGTTCCCTCTGCTGCGCCGTGACCGTCGTGCCTCCCCTGCTCTTGTGTGTCCCCGCTGCTGCTTCACCCCGGCTCGTGCTCGATGCGCCATGTGTGCCACGCCGCGCCCGGAGCCACGAGCGCGCCGGCAGCCGCTCGTGCCTGTCTGCTCCTGGCTTTGGCCCGTCGCCTAGCGCCGATCCCCACCGGCCGGCGCGCTCGCATGCTCTCTGCCGCCATGCTGCTTCCTGCTCGTCGCTCCACCTCCATCGTCGAGCCACCGCGGCTGCCCCTGCTTCGCCGCCACGCCCCGCTGCGCCCTCCGCCGCTCGGCGCCCGGCGCCCCCGGGGCTCGGCCTCTACCGCGCGGTGCCGCCCCGCGCCGCCCGGGTCCGGCGCCCATGCACGACGACCGCGCCCGATAGCGCCCGCCCCGGTTGGCCTCGTGGGCCGCTGACCCGTGGGGCCTACCCAAAAAAATAAAATTATAAATAAAAATGATTTAAAAGTAATTAATTAATTAACTTGATGAAATTACTTTAATTAACCTAGTTAGTTTAGTTAACTTGTTAGTTAGCCAAATAGTGTATGACTCGGGGGCCCCACACCCCTGCGGACCAGTCAACGCTGACTGGTCAACTGGGTCCCCCTGTTCCACATGTCAGCCAGTGTACATTTTTGTGTACACTGTGTTGGGTACTTCTAGCAATTTAACATTCATTTTTCGAATGAAAATAATTTAGAAAATGATTTAAAAACTTTGAAAAATGATATAAAATAAATCGTAGCTCCGATGGAAAAACTTTATACATGAAAGTTGCTCAGAACGACGAGACGAATCCGGATACGTAGCCTGTTCGTCCGCCACACATCCCTAGCATAACGAACACGCAACTTTCCCCCTCCGGTTCATCTGTCCAAAAATGCGAAACACCGGAAGTACTTCCCGGATGTTTCTCCCACCCCTTCGCCGGTATCGCCTATCCCTACGTTAGGTCACGCCTAGCACAACGTATTGTCGTGTCTTGATTTGTGTTACATTTGATTGCTTTGTTATTTATTGTGTCCCCCCTCCGTTACTTCTTTCCGGTAGACTCCAAGACTGCTGCCGATGTCCGTGTGCTCGACTACATTAAAGATGACCCCTCCTTCTTGCCAAAGCAACCAGGCAAGCCCCCCCCCCCTGATCAACCCGATATCGCCTACTCTTCTCTCTACTCCTTGCATTAGAGTAGTGTAGCATGTTACTGCTTTCCGATAATCCTATTCTAATGCATAACCTGTCTTTGCTACTATTGTTGTTTCCTTTACCTGCAATCCTAATTGCTCAGTATAGGATGCTAGTATTCCATTAGTGGCCCTACATTGTTGTCCGTGTGCCATGCTATACTATCGGGCCGTGATCACTTGGGAGGTGATCGCGGGTATATACTTGCATACCTTATACATGATACAGGTGGTGAATAAAGTCGGGTCAGCTCACAGAGTACACGCATGTGATTCCGATGTGGGGGCTGAAAGGACAGGTGGCTCCATCCAGGTAGTGGTGGGCTTGTGTTCCCGAGGGCCCCCGACTGTTACTTTGTGGCAAAGCGATAGGGTAGATTGAGACCACCTAGGATAGAGGTGGGCCTGGCCTTGGTCGGCGTCCGCGGTTACTTCAAAATAACGAGATCTTGGTATTTGATCTGATTCTAGCCACTAGCCTATACGCACTAACCAACTACGCAGGAACAGTTATGGGCACTCGACGTCGTGGTATCAGCCGAAGCCTTCTTGATGTCAGCGACTGAGCGGCGCGCGCCGGCTTGGACCGTAAGTTTGCTCTTGTATTAAGGGGGCTAGGTCTGCTTCCGCCCGCCCACGCAACATGCAGGTGTGCAATGGGCGATGGGCCTAGACCCCTGCGCCATAGAATTTAGACCGGCGTGCTGGCCTCTCTGTTGTGCCTAGGTAGGGCTGCGACGTGTTGATCTTCTGAGGCCGGGCATGACCCAGGAAAGTGTGTCCGGCCAAAGGGGATCGAGCGTGTTGGGAAATGTGGTGCACCCCTGCAGGGAAGTTTATCTATTCAAATAGCCGTGTCCCTCGGTAAAAGGACGACCCGGAGTTGTACCTTGACCTTATGACAACTAGAATCGGATACTTCATAAAACACACCCTTTCAAGTGCCAGATACACCCCGGTGATCGCTCTCTAATAGGGCGACGAGGAGAGGATCGCCGGGTAGGATTATGCTATACGATGATACTTGGTGAACTTACCATCTACTCTCTTCTACATGCTGCAAGATGGAGGCTGCCGGAAGTGTAGTCTTTGGTAGGACTAGCTATCCCCCTCTTATTCTGGCATTCTGCAGTTCAGTCCACCGATATTGCCCCTTTTACATTGATACCCATGCATATGTAGTGTAGATCCTTGCTTGCGAGTACTTTGGATGAGTACTCACGGTTGCTTTGCTCCCCCTTTTCCCCCCTTTCCTTTCTTCCTTGTTGTCGCAACCAGATGTTGAAGCCCAGGAGCCAGACGCCACCGTCGATGATGACTCCTACTACACCGGAGGTGCCTACTATTACGTGCAGGCCACTGGCGACGACCAGGAGTAGTTTAGGAGGATCCCAGGCAGGAGGCCTGCGCCTCTTTCGATTTGTATCCTAGTTTGTGCTAGCCATCTTATGGCAACTTGTTTAACTTATGTCTGTACTCAGATATTGTTGTTTCCGCTGACTCGTCTATGATCGAGCTCTTGTATTCGAGCCCTCGAGGCCCCTGGCTTGTAATATGAGGCTTGTGTGATTTGTTTTATTTTTAGAGTTGTGTTGTGATATCTTCCCGTGAGTCCCTGATCTTGATCGTACACGTTTGCGTGCATGATTAGTGTACGGTCAAATCGGGGGCGTCACTTGAATAATGTTGAGTCCATGGATTATACGCACTCTCACCCTTCCACCATTGCTAGCCTCTCTATTACCGCACACTTTTCGCCGGTATCATAAACCCACCATATACCTTCCTCAAAACAGCCACCATACCTACCTATTATGGCATTTCCATAGTCATTTCAAGATATATTGCCATGCAACTTACCACCGTTCCGTTTATTATGACACGTTTCATCATTGTCATATTGCCTTGCATGATCATGTAGTTGACATCGTATTTATGGCAAAGCCACCGTTCATAATTTTTTCATACTTGTCACTCTTGTTTCATTGCATATCCCGGTACACCACCAGAGGCATTCAAATAGAGTCATATTTGTTCTAAGTATCGAATTGTAATTCTTGAGTTGTAAGTAAAAATAAGTGTGATGATCATCATTATTAGAGCATTGTCCCAGTGAGGAAAGGATGATGGAGACTATGATTCCCCCACAAGTCGGGATGAGACTCCGGACGAAAAATAAAAAAGAAAAGAAAAAAATAGGCCATAAAAAAGAGAGAAAAAAGCCCAAATAAAAAATGAGAGAAAAAGAGAGAAGGGGCAATGCTACTATCCTTTTACCACACTTGTGCTTCAAAGTAGCACCATGATCTTCATGATAGAGAGTCTCCTATGTTGTCACTTACATATACTAGTGGGAATTTTACATTATAGAACTTGGCTTGTATATTCCAATGATGGGCTTCCTCAAAATGCCCTAGGTCTTCGTGATCAAGCAAGTTGGATGCACACCCACTTACACTAGTAGAAAAAGGGTCAAATGTGAAGCACAATAGTGCCGGTTTGAATTTCAGCCGGCACTAATGTGTACATTAGTGCCGGTTCGTGGCGGCGATCAATAGCACCGGTTCGTGGTGAACCTTTAGTACTGGTTCATGCCACGAACCGGTACTAAAGAGGCTGTGTCAGCCTGCGGTCAGGCTATGGCCCCACCATCACCATTTAGTGCCGGTTCGTACCACGAACCAGTACTAATGAGGTTATGGCAAGCTGTTTTTAGTCCCACCTCGCTCCCCTAACAAGCCTTTTACCACCTTAAATATGTTATTTCTCAAACTATCACAAGCACTTGGTCTTCATTAAACTCTATGTGTAGAATTTGTGGCCGCAATATGAGTCTTCATCGGTTTATAAATCGTTGATGACTAATATTGACAATTCAGATTGTACACACAAAGATCATTGATGATCAAAGTATTTTTGATGTTATAAGATCATATTGACAATTTAGACTGTAAAGAAATATAAGATCATGATCTAAATGCTCTTATATTTTTTGCGTTCAGTATGCACCAACTACTAAGCGGGAGGAGCTGTTTAGTACTGGTTCATGGCGAACCTTTAGCACCGGTTCGTGCCACGAACTGGTAGTAATGAGGTTGTGTCAGGTAAGGCTGGGGCCCCACGAGCACCTTTAGTACCGGTTCATGGATGAACCAGTACTACAGTTTCTTAGTAAGCTGTTTTTTAGTCCCACCTCGCGAAGAGAGAGGGACTAGGAGCAGTTTATAAGCCCTGAGTGCAGAGACGATGAAGAAGAGGCTCAATGCTCACGTTTCTTAGCTTCAAGCCTTCAGGAATATGGTAGACTGCACGGAGCTATGCGCAGTGCAGTTTACACTATTCCGAAAGGCTTGAAGCAAATTAACGAGCATTGCACCTCTTTTTTATTTTTAATAACTTATTACAACTCCGGACTTCTTCTGTTATGGCAAAAACTAATTGCACGTCGGCATTTCTTTTTTTTAAACTTTGGTTATAACTCCAGACTATGACCATCAAGTTTTGCAGAAAAGAAAAAATAGCAGGAAAAAAAACTATAGCTGAAAAAAAAACCTATATAAAATGACCGTGAAATTGAAAATCACTATAAAATGAACTCTAAAAATGTTGAATTTTGGCAAACTAGATGAAAAACTACTCAGAAATAAATAGAAGAAAATAAATATAACAGAAAAGAAAAAACTATACAAAAAACTACGCAGAAATAAATAGAAGAAAATAAAGCAGAAAAGAAAAAAACTATAAAAAAATTAGGGCGCTGCCCTGTGGGCCTGCTAGGCCACGGGCGTGCAATTACAGGCCTTAAAGGCCCAGCAGACTCACAGGGCAGCGCGCAGAATTTAGGCCCACAAGCCTGCTATATAGAGCAGTTCAAAGAGGTAGCCGCGACTGGGTTTATAAACCAGTGCGGCTGCCCTTCGCCCGGCGAGGTGGGACTAAACTTTGGGGTGGCAGCGCGAGGCCTTTAGTACCGATGGTGGCTACAACCGGTACTAAAGATCACCCTTTAGTACCGGTTGGAGCCACCAACCGGTACTAAAGGCCTGCTCTTCCCGGCTCTTGGCCTGGCCAAAGTTGGCCTTTAGTACCGGTTGGTGGCTCCAACCGGTACTAAAGGCCCATCCTATATATATAGCACTTACGAAAATTTCAGTTACATCTCCCCACTTTCGTCTCCAACCTCTCGACATCGCCGTGCGCCGCTCGATCCCGTCGTAGCCGCCCGTCGCCCGTCGTCCGTCGTCGTCGTCGCTGTCCCCGCCGCCGCCCGTCGTCGTCGTCGTCTCGCGCCGCCGCCCCGAAAGCCGCCGCCGTCC
>NC_041385.1:17037255-17039550 GCF_002162155.2 Triticum dicoccoides
GGTCCCGTACGTCTGTCGCACCCGCGCGCCGGCGCCCCCGCCCCGTACGCCGCCGCCCTCGCCCCGTACGCCGGCGCCCCCGCTCGTACGTACGGGGCGGCGGCGTACGGGGCGGCGTACACATACATACACACATATACACACACTACACACATACACACACACACACACATTTTTTACTTATTTTTTGTTTTCTGTTTTCTGTTTTTTAGAAAATTTAATTAGATATTAATTAGCTAGGTATGTGAGATTTGAACTAGTTGAATAATTAATATAACTAGTTTATTTTTAGTAAGAAAATTGTCGAACTAGTTTATTTAGGTATATGAGATTTGAACTAGTTGAATAATTAATATAACTAGTTTATTTTTAGTAAGAAAATTGTGGTATCTGAGATTTGATTATCTAATTAAAATATTATTTGTTAATGAGTTTTTCTGTTTATTTAATGTTTTTATATATTTTGAGTTTATATAAATGTTAGATTAATGTCGAATGTTAGATGAATTAGATAGAAAAGTTAAATATATAGTAATGTCAATTGTTAGAGATGAATATAGTTAGATATATATTTGAATTGGCTAGATATTAATTAATGTTAGATAGTAATAAGTGTTTAATGTTTCACCTAAGTGGGATAAGTCTAAGAAAGAGATGGAGGATTAAAACTAGTTTATTTTTAGTAAATGCTTAGTTGAACTAGTTGAATTAATATATAGAACTAGTTTATTTTTAGTAAATGCTTAGCTGAACTAGTTGAATTAATATATAGAACTAGTTTAGTTTTAGTAAATGCTTAGTTGAACTAATTGAATTAATATAACTAGTTTATTTTTAGTAAATGCTTAGTTGAACTAATTGAATTAATATAATTAGTTTATTTTTAGTAAATGCTTAGTTGAATTAATAGAAGTAGTTGAATTAATTGAATTAGTAAGTGTTTAATATTTCGCCTAATATGAACATCGGAAATGTCGTCTGACGACGAAAATTTTTTCGGTATGTGCACATTCTGTGAAGACGAACGCGGCCAGTGCGACAGAAATTTCCTTGTTGATGGTAGGCGATTCAGCATTAAGCTGGATGAGACTTTCGAATTCGATACAGTAAGTCACAATGACCAGTCTATTTTCGTAATTAAGCATGACTTATATATGCTTCATTTGCCTGACTTATAATTTTTAATTTTCACTATTCTACTAGCGCATCCCATGCCATGCAAGAATTTTTGTCTTGGATAAGATAGGTTTCAAAGATATGGTAACTATGGAGGTAAAGAGAGCTTACCTGAAAACTGAGCATGATGGTTATACTTTCAATGTCAAAGTATACAATGCACACATGTACACCTATTTTGAATGCAAAACTTGGCAAGCACTATGCAAGGCTTATGCATTTGAGCCTGGTATGGTTATCACCTTTGATATTCGTCCGGAAGATGATATTGAAGGTAATAGAGACATATGGGTCGATGTGCAGACGCCTCCAATTCTACCATTATGTGAGTTCTTCTCAAATATATTTTTGTCTTTGATATTGCTTATTTTAAAAATAACTGACAACTAATTTCTATTGACAGCTTATCTCCTTTCAATCAAACATGTCCGGCGCTTGGTAGACAAGACCTTCTACTGTCCCGGAGCTGAACTAAACTGCGAGGAGATAAGTCATTATGTTTCATGGCTTGAGGATCTTCATACTGTCAAGACAAATTTTTTTCCTGCACTTGGAAATGTTAGTACTCAAAACGTGCGACCAATAGTGATGGTATTGAACTACGGTCACATCTATTTAGGAATAATGGTAAGATATTTACTATTTGTCCTCAGTGCATATTTTGCATACATATTTTTTTTAACTTTCATTGCTGAGTATATTAATTAAGTACTATATGATGTTCTTCAACAGGGACTCCCGTTGACAGTTGTGCCTCGGGGGATCGAGACTAAAGGTCAGATGTCAATTGTTAGCTTAAGGCCAAGATATCATGCATTGGACATGAATGCATTCAGGATTTCTAGAAGCGATGAATGCTTAATAGTGAAAGATTGGAGGAAAATTGTTAATGATCGCAGAGAAGTACTAGGGGGCAGGAATGAGAAGTGCAGCCCACGATTAGGAGACAGGTTCATCGGCATGCTCCAGTATGATCAATCAGGAGAGCTATACATTTTCTTTGCTATTTTACCAGAGAGAGAGTAGCTAGCAGGAGTGATTTAGCTAGTTCTTCATGCTGCTCTTAATTAGTACTTGGCCTTTCATGTCCGTGTTCTTCGTTCTGAACTTAAGTGATTT
>NC_041385.1:17039741-17045805 GCF_002162155.2 Triticum dicoccoides
TATATATATATATATATATATATATATGCATAACGTTTACAATGTGTAGTATCGTAAAATACCAGCAAACGAAAAAGAATTAAAATGGAAACACAAAATTAAATGAAAAAGAAATCATAAAACTAAAAACCCCCAAACCTTATAGTACCGGTTGGTGTTACCAACCGGTACTAAAGGGCTCCAGGCCCCCGGAGCTGGCTCGTGCCACGTGGTTTCCCTTTAGCACCGGTTCGTGCAGAACCGGTACTAGGGGGGGCCTTTAGTGACCACACTTTAGTGCCGGTTATGGAACCGGCACTAAAGGGCCTTACGAACCGGTGCTATTGCCCGGTTCTGCACTAGTGTTAGTTTCTTTTGTTGAGCTTTCATACACTTATAGCTCTAGTGCATCCATTGCATGACAATCCCTACTCACTCACATTGATATCTATTGATGGGCATCTCCATAGCCCGTTGATACGCCTAGTTGATGTGTGACTATCTTCTCCTTTTTGTCTTTTCCACAACCACCATTCTATTCCACCTATAGTGCTATGTCCATGGCTCATGCTCATGTATTGCGTGAAAGTTGAAAAAGTTTGGGAACATCAAAAGTATGAAACAATTGCTTGGCTTGTCATCGGGGTTGTGCATGATTTAATATTTTGTGCGATGAAGATAGAGCATAGCCAGACTATATGATTTTGTAGGGATAAATTTCTTTGGCCATGTTATTTTGAGAAGACATGATTGCTTTGTTAGTATGCTTGAAATATTACTATTTTTATGTCAATATTAAACTTTTATCTTGAATCTTTCGATCTGAATATTCATGCCACAATAAAGAAAAATTACATTGAGAATTATGCTAGGTAGCATTCCACATCAAAAATTCTGTTTTTATCATTTACCTACTCGAGGACGAGCAGGAATTAAGCTTGGGGATGCTTGATACATCTCCAACGTATCTATAATTTTTGATTGTTCCATGCTATTATATTATCTGTTTTGGATGTTTAATGGGCTTCACTAAGCACTTTCATATTATTTTTTGGGACTAACCTACTAACCCAAGGCCCAGTGCAAATTGATATTTTTTTGCCTATTTCAGTGTTTCGCAAAAAAGGAATATCAAAAGGAATCCAAACGGAATGAAACCTTTGGGAGAGTTATTTTCGGAACAAATGTGATCCAGGGGACTTGGAGTGGACGTCAAGAAAGAAGCGAGGAGGCCACGAGGCAGGAGGGCACGCCCCCCACCCTCGTGGGCCCCTTGCAGCTCCACCTACCTACTTCTTCCTCCTATATATACCCATATACCCCAAAAACATCCAGGAGCACCACGAAACCCTATTTCCGCCGCCGCAACCTTCTGTACCCATGAGATCCCATCTTGGGGCCTTTTTCGGAGCTCCGCCGGAGGGGGAATCGATCACGGAGGGCTTCTACATCAACACCATAGCCTCTCCGATGATGTGTGAGTAGTTTACCACAGACCTTCGGGTCCATAGTTATTATCTAGACGGCTTCTTCTCTCTCTATGGATCTCAATACAAAGTTCTACTCGATCTTCTTGGAGATCTATTTGATGTAATTCTGTTTGCGGTGTGTTTGTCGAGATCCAATGAATTGTGGGTTTATGATCAAGATTATCTATGAACAATATTGGAATCACCTCTAAATACTTTTATGTATGATTTGTTATCTTTGCAAGTCTCTTCGAATTATCAGTTTGGTTTGGCCTACTAGATTGATCTTTCTTGCAATGGGAGAAGTGCTTTGCTTTAGGTTCAATCTTGCGGTGTCCTTTCCAAGTGACAGCAGGGGCAGCAAGGCATGTATTGTATTGTTGCCATTGAGGATAAAAAGATGGGGTTTATATCATATTGCTTGAGTTTATCCCTCTACATCATGTCATCTTGCTTAATGTGTTACTCTATTCTTTTGAACTTAATACTCTAGATGCAGGCAGGAGTCGGTCGATGTGTGGAGTAATAGTAGTAGATGCAGAATCGTTTCGGTCTACTTGTTGCGGACGTGATGCGTATATACATGATCATGTCTAGATATTCTCGTAACTATGCACTTTTCTATCAATTACTCGATAATAATTCGTTCACCCACCGTGATACTTATTCTATCTTGAGAGAAACCACTAGTGAAACCTATAGCCCCCGGGTCTATCTTCCATCATATTGCTTTCCTATCAATTTACTATTTCCGCTATCTTTTATTTTGCAATCTTTACTTTCAATCTATATCATAAAAATACCAAAAATATTTATCTTATTATCTTTATCAGATCTCACTTTTGCAAGTGGGCGTGAAGGGATTGACAACCCCTTTATCGCGTTGGTTGCAAGGTTCTGATGTCTTTGTGTAGGTATAAGGCGACTTGCGTGTAGTCTCCTACTGGATTGATACCTTGGTTCTCAAAAACTAAGGGAAATACTTATGCTCCTTTGCTGCATCACCGTTTCCTCTTCAAGGGAAAACCAACGCATGCTCAAGAGGTAGCAGGGAGTTTCCCCCAGCGGAATCGCTCCATCGGAGGGCAAAAGTGCTCCTGCCCAAGTTCCGCCTCGAGACGGCGGCACTTCGTCCTGAAATTCCTCTCCTTATTTTTTTAGGTCAAAATGACTTATATATCAAAGAGGAGCACCGGAGGTGGGCCGAGGAGGGCACAACCCACCAGGGCATGCCTGGGCTCCATGACGCGCCTAGGTGGGTTGTGCCCACCTAGTGGGCCCCCTCTAGAAGTTATTTCCTCAAATAATTCTTATATATTCCATAAAAAATCCCTGTGAAGTTTCAACTTATTTGGAGATGTGCAGAATAGATAGCCGGACGTAGCTTTTTCAGGTCCAGAATTCCGGCTGCCGGTATTCTCGTTCTTTGTGTTAACCTTGCATATTATGAGAGAAAAGACATTTGAATTACTCCAAAAAGTATTATTATGTATAGAAACTTCATAAATAATAGTAGGAAAACATGATGCAAAATAGACGTATCAATGATCCCATCGATTCCCGCAGCTAGATTACTCCTCCCTGCCCCGATAAGCGTTCTCCGAGAAGAGATTCGAAGTAGACGAGCCCTCAGAGGTACCCAGGGGTTCCGTGGTAGTAGTCCGCTGAGCTTCGACATCCAGAAAGAAGAACTACGACAAAAATAGAGAGAGAAAGCCTAGCGGTGCTTCTCATCCAATTAGGAGTCTAATTGTCTTAGACTAATTAGACAGAGATTAGATCCCATCTAATTAGGAGCCTAAACACTTAGGCCAAATACAATGGGAGAGTGTGGAGTCATGCGGGAGATAGGCCCTTTTATTTGATGTGCCGGTCTATTCTGCTAATATTAGCAGAATAGTTATTCTGATAACACTTTCGCACTACACGCTCAACGCGAGAGCACTGCACTTTCTGTAGTAAGGGCACTGCAATATAGACTAGTGAACTTCGTGCCCAAAAAAACTGCACGTAGTGTTTTTTTGGTACTGTTTTTGATCTAGTTTTTTAACCGTTTATCGGAACGAGGCATATAATATAACGTTGGAAAGGTATGGATTAGGCGCAACATGTTGAACACTTTTCGAGATTCCTCGCGGTTAAAGTGCAGTTTCAAAAACGGTGCGGCGGACGACGACTGGCAACAAGCGTATTTTCGTGATTTTTTCTAAACCTCTCATCGGAATAAAGCAAATGATACGCCGTTGGAAAGATATCGTCAAGGCGCATCTTTTTAAGATCTATTATTTTCTCTAATTCGTTACGGTTTAAGAACAGTTTCAAATTTACTAAATCGCGGAATTGTGTTTTTTTTTTAATTTTGCAATGTTCGGTACTGTTTTCTCTCTACTTTTTGAACCATTTGTCGGAATGAGGCATGCAATACGTCATTGGAAAGCTATGGACAAGGCGCAACTTTCATATGTAGAAATGGTTTTGAGATCCCTTACGGTTTTAAGTTAATTTTTAAAATGGTGCGGCAGACGACGAGTGGCAGCGGTCGTTGTTCGTGAAATTTTTACAAACCGCTTGTCGAAATGATTCAAATGATACGTCGTTGGAAAGATATCAACGAGAAGCAACCTTTTCATTTAGAACACTCTCTCTAATTCCGTACGGTTTAAGAGCAGTTTTAAAATTAGCGAAATGCGAACACTCTGTTTTTTGCGACACTAAAATTGACGAAGTGAACTCCATCCGACAGAAAAGAGCATTGCTTCAGATGTAAAAGCACACTGAATCTAACGGGCAAGTGAAATGCATGATTTCTTTTGTCTTGATTATTGTTATTCATTTTTTAGTCGGACACCACATGAGGTGCATCCGACGGCCAAGCGCACCGCAGTTTCTAATCAAGTTGACTGATTCCGCACTGCATCAGACAGCCAAGTGAACTTCATGATTTCTTTTGTCGAACGTAATTTTTTTAGACAAATTTTTGTTGTCTTTTCTTTTCAATTTTTTTTGAACGAGTGGACCGCAGTGAGGAGGCAACTGAACCGCGACATATATCGAAGTGAACCTCATTACTATCTTTTGTTGTTGCGCTAAATTTTTAGCACTTCCATTTTTTGGGCACAAGTGAACAACATCAATCTCAAAAGTGAACCACATCTAAGGACCAAAAGCACTGGATGCGTTGATGTAGTCGACTGATTTTTAAAGCACACGAAACAAATTGCACTTCATACACAGTGATAGTGAAATATATTCTTATTACACAAACTAAGTGCACTTCGAAAACAATTCTCCAAAAAATGTAACTGTACTGCATAGCTGGGCAGTGCATACTGCATCGTTGAACTTTTTGAGCTGCATAGTTTTTGTTCACAAGAGGTGTACATCAAGCAAACCACTAGTGTACCGCAAGCTCCCTGCATCCACACAACATTTTTTGTTTATAATGAACTACAATATATTCAACACTCTTTTTCCAATCGATACAAACCAAAATCCTCGGCACCACCAAACTGGGGATTGGCCGGACTGCACCACCATGCTGGAAGAACCTCACTCAAGAAAAAAAAGAGCCGCAAGTCATGCACCACCGGACTACACACTGAAACCACCTGATGGGAAGTGCATAATCCAAAATCTGCAAAAAAGAGAGCAAATAAAGCTTTCCAGAACTGCACACGGGCAACTAGTGCTTTTCAATACGGCATTGTCAACGCCGCATGCTGTCCCCACACAAACGTTGAACTCCTAGCACACTGTAGTTAACACTTTGCCTAAATAAATAAAGCAAACTGCACAAAATCATTTTTCTTGGGGCAGTATGAACCGCACAACGCCGACGACGAGCTGCAGGGACACGATTTGCAAACTCGAGACAAATTTGATGAACATCTGCAGTGCGCTAGGGAAGAAATGGGTCGCAACAGCCTCAGGAATTTCCTATCCACGCAAGGAAACTGCACACCGCGCCCAACCAAACTGCTCGACGCCGCGCTAGGAAATTTTGACAGCGAACTACAAAACAAGATCCAGTGAGCTTCAACACCAAAATCAAATTAACTGCAACAGTTGGAGGAGAGGCGGATAGGGCTCTGCCTTGTGCCACCAACAGCAGCAACCTTCAGCGGCGGAGCAAGGAGCACCCGTGACGCGGGGCAGGCGGATCCGGCCGCCGTAGACGTGGATCCCCGGCAACGCAAGGACGGATGCGCAGGAGCCGAGAAGGTTACTCCTCGCCACAACCCTCACTGGTGGAAGGAGAGATGCAGGGATCCGGTGATGACGAGGCAAGGGACGCGGTGGAGGAGAATCGGCCGGGCCTCAACGGGAATCGACACGGGGGCTCAACCACGATGGGCCGATGTGGCCATGGCGGGGTGAGGAGCCTGAAGATTGGAAAGCCACGGCTGGGCGGCATGTCCGGATCCACGCCGACAGCAGCGCTGGGCACCTGGGCGGCGCTCCTGGATCCAGGACAGTAGGAGGGACGGGGTGGAGGGCGACGGCATCGGGGGAGGAAGGAGGCTGGGGGGAGAGGGGGAGGCCGGATCCAGTGCCCTAGGATCCCGACGACAGCTGCCGGTGGAGGGAGAGGGATCCCATGGTGCAGAGGAAGTGGT
>NC_041385.1:17045991-17076182 GCF_002162155.2 Triticum dicoccoides
GAGGAGGTGGAGAAGGGAGGGGCGTCGATGGGGAAGAGGTCGCGGGGCAGGGGGCAGCGAAAGGTGGGGAAGGTGGAGGTAGTTTTTTATTTCTTTTATGCAGTTCGGCTGTTTTCGCGTGTGTGGGGCGGTGGCTAGAGTAGTTTCTGGTGTTAGCAGAATAAGGTCTTAAGGGCTGTTATCATAATAGACCCACCATATATATATATATATATATATATATATATATATATATATATATATATATATATATATATATAGGTGGGAGAGGAGGAGGGGTGTGATACATCTTCGTCGTATCTACTTAATTTTCCATATGCTTTTGCTCTTGTTTTGGACTCTAATTTGCATGATTTGAATGAAACTAACCCGGACTGGCGTTGTTTTCACCAGAACTAACATAGTGTTGTTTTTTGTGCAGAAATAAAAGTTCCCGAAATCGGGCGAAACTTTCTGGAGATATTTTATGGAATAAAAAAAAATAATGAAACGAAGGCCACCGTAGAGGGCCACCAGTTGCCCACAAGGCAACAGGACATGCCATGTTAGCTTGTGGGGCCCACAGGCGGCCATGTGACCTAATTCTAGCTATAAATTCCGTTTCTCAGAGAGAGAGAAAAATAAGAGAAGACGTTTCATCGCATTTTGTGATATGGAGCCTCCACCACCTCCTGTTCTTTGTCGGGAGGATTGTTCTGCAGTCCGTTCGGGGCTCTGGAGAGGAGGATTCATCGCCATCATCATGACCAATCCTTCTTCATCAACAACTTCATGATGCTCACCACCGGAAATGAGTAATTCCTTCATAGGCTTGCTAGACGATGATGAAGTTGAATGAGATTTGTCATGTGATCGAGTCAATTTGTTAGGGCTTGATCCCCAATATCCACTATGTTATGAGATTGACGTTGCTATGACTTTGTTGTACTTAATATTTGTCATTAAGACCCGAGTGCCATGATTTCAGATCTGAACCTTTAATGTTTTTATGAATATAAGTGTGTTTTAGATCCTATCTTGCAAGTATTGTACGCACCTATTACGTGTTATGATCCGCAGAACCCAAAGTGACAACAATTGGAATTCACTCTTGTGATGATCGTATTATGAGGAGTTCATGTATTCACTATGTGTTCATGCTTTGTTTTGATTCTCTATTAAAATGATGCCTTAATATCCCTGAGATTTCCTTACGGACCTCGCTGCAACGGGAGGGTAGGACAAAAGATGTCATGCAAGTTCTTATTGTAAGCACGTACAATTATTTATAGAGTACATGCCTACATTACATTGATGAACTAAAACTATTGTGTATCTCTCTAGGTTGTGATTGTTATGTGATGAATGTTATCCGACACAAATATCCATCGCTGATTCGATGTCTACGCTTTTCTCATATTGATATCTACAAATCTTCATGCAGCCTTCATGCGTCCGCTACGGTGTGGGTTGAGTCTATGATCGCCGACGGCGAAGTTGGAGTCGCTTGCTCATAGTTTAGGAATGACAATGATGCCTCTAGGGGAGGAGTGATGACAATAACGCGTGCGTGCTATCTCGCCGGGGCCCTCTTTGAAGTCGTGTCCGTGGGATTTCTTATATGTGCTACTCAGTGGTTGTGATGTTTTTCGCCCGGTTCTTAATAATTTACTGGGCAATCTGGTTTCGCTCGGTTTTTTCTAATTAACTATGCAACTCTTTTCTTTCTAATGAATGCAGGATAACTGCCATTTTGAAAGAAAAAAAATGTTAGTCAATGCGCATAACTGATCTTCCAAATACTGTCCTACGCAAACTGTCGAGCGGTCATCGAGTTCGTCTATGCATGGACACTTGAAAGAGAAGGAGAAGCCGATGCACCAGCTAGCCGGTTAAAGAAGGAGAAAGAAATCAAATCTACTACCAAATTTTTGCTCCGCATAACATAGGCCATGCGGTAGATATGAATAACTGGCGCTAGGATTAAAAATATATTTTTAAGTTTTTCCACATTTTTAGATTTGCTAAAAAATTTCATTTCGTGATCACTTTCAAATCCTTGATTTTTGAAATTCGTGAATATTTTTAAATTCAAATTTTTGGTTTCCATTTCATGAATATTTTTCAAATCTGAGTTTTTTTTAATTTCTAAACTTTTGCCAAATACATGATTTTTTTCTGAATTCATGAAGTTTTTCAATTTGTGAATTGTTTACGAAGTTTGTGATCTTTTTTTGAATTTGGTATTTTTTTAAAATTCCTGACCACTTTTTGAATCCATGTAATTCATAATTTTCATGAAATGTTTGGTAATCAATAGTCAATAACAAGGTCAACAGCCAGACGACAGATTTCAATGTTGGAGGATTGCTTTTCTAAGTGCAATCCACCCTGGCGCATGCTTTCATGCGAGCAAACAAGCGTCCAGAACGCTATTGGGTTCCGGGCCATCTAGCCGCGCGCGTACCGCCAATTATGTCCTGGAGAAATCAATGGGCGCGGCTATGTCCAGCGCGATGCGCCGCCTACGAACGGCTCGCTACACGAGTAGGAACTGAGCCTGCCCAGTCACCAGCTTCCTCACCTTGCTTTTTTCTTAGCGGAAAGCATCTTCACCTGCTGACGCCATCAAGTTTTTGTTTTTTTATTCACATTTCATTTAATTAACTATTTTTATATTTCGTAATATATATATAATACAAAAACATTATCGTTCGTTGAAAAATGTTTATGCAGTAAAGAAATTTTTTAATAGTATATTAAAAATGTTAAACATGCCATTTTATAAACTATTTATACGTTATATTAAATTTTTTTAAATAATCTAAAAAATGTACATGCCGTTCGAAAATATTTTTTGACATTGTCAGAAAACAATGTTTTGTGGAATGTGAAAAAATATTTCTTACTGTATTAAAAATAACTAAAATTAAAAAATCACGTGACTTTTTAATGAAAAATTGCGTTGATTCAAAATATAGCTGTGACAATTAAAAAATCATTTTTTTAATAAAACGTTTATTGAAAATAAACTATTCAATTGCTATGTGAAAATTTGTTCAAAACATGTATTTGAAAACAAGTGCATCATGCATTTGAAAACTGTCAAAACTGTATTATTAAAATGTCTGATGTGTGCTCTGAAAATGTATATTGTGTACTAAAAACGAAGGCATGTGTGAAAATTAAAAATGAAAAAAAACAAAAGAATAGCAAAAAACCATAGAAAATGGAGAAAGGAAATAAAGAAATAAGAGTACAATGAAGAAATAAAGAAAAACCAAAGCATAATGAAGGAAAAAAAAGGAAAACCAAAGAAAGCTGGTGGAAAAATAAATTAAATCTAAGAAAAAGAAAAGAAAACTATAGAAAAGCTATCTACACGAACCTAGAGTGATGAAAAAACCAAAAAAGAGTGAGAAAATACAAAACCAAAGCAAAATGAAGATGTAAAGGAGAACCAAAGAAAGCCGTTCATAGAACAAATAAAACCAAAGAAAGAAGAAAATGGCCAAAGGTCACATGAACAAGAAAAACCATACGTACAAGAACCTACAACACGCAGTGCAGGAACCTCCCTACTGGGCTGGCCTGTTAGATATCGCCAGTGGAGCAAACTGGTGCTGAAACTCACTTGTTATATGGCCGGGCCACCAGCAGATGGCATTATTTTGTTCTGTTCACGTCCCCAAAGAAACATGGTTTGATTTGTTTTACTGGACTGGTCGACCAATTACTTGACATGTTGATCTTTGACATGGCCTATTGACTATTGGCTTGACTTTCGACTTGACCTAGTGACCTTTAAGTTGACATATTAACCGTTGACGTAACCTTCAAAAAAGATCATGACTTTGAAAAACGTTCATAATATTTTTGAGAAAAAATATATTTAAATCAAGTTCATGGATATAAAAAAAATCATGATTGTTAGGAAAATAAAAAAATAGAAAAAAAGTTGCACGAACTTGAATTTTTTTCGCAAACTTGAGACAAAAAGTTTATGAACTTGAAAAAGTTCTTGGATCTAGAAAAAGTTTTCGAACTGGACAAAGTATACACATTTGAATGAAAGTTTGCGAAATTTTAGAAAAATCACACATTTAGGGAAAAGATGAGATGGGAAAAAGAAAAGAAAAATAGAAAGGCGAATAAAACTGAACAAAAAATAGTCCAAAAAAGCCAATAAAATACCAGCTGGAAGCTTCCCAAAACAATGACCGAACCACTAGAATACCTATTCAATGCTCCGGCCAACAGAGAAAACGATCAAAGGGGAGCATGTGCTCCCCATATGTTTTTGCCTCAATTTAGCGCGAGAAGCCTAAATAGGATTTCGCCCCGGGACCTGCTATTTAGTGTGCTACTATAGCATGCTACACATTGGCGAACATACCAGCACACACTCCCTCCCCAAAGTGCGTGGCCGTATGTCCCCTATTTATTTTGTTTTTATCTGATTATTAATTTCTTTTATAATTTTTTTATCATCATCAGATATTTTCAGATTTCAAAAAAATATTCTATACATAATAAAATTATCCTGGATTAAAAAAAGGTTCATAAAAAAATAGAAGGAAGTTTAGAAAAAAGAAAATAAAATATAAAAAGTCAATGCAACAAATCAGAAAGGGAAAAAGGAAAATTAAAAAAGAAAAGAAAGAACAAAACAGAAAAATGGAAAAAGGCCGGCCCAATGTTTACTTACCAGGAAGGGGGGCGTTTCTAGGTCACAATTCGGCCACCTACGTGCCAAATAGGATAGGCCCTAAATAAGCCTGTCGGTTTCTATTTAACGCTTTGGTAGGTTGTCGCCGAAGTGACCACACCCGGTTGGTCCCAAAACTGCAACAGAGCTACTAGGCCAGATCGTCCTTTTCTTTTCTTTTTCTCCACTTTAATTTTCTTTTTCTTTTTTATTTCTTTTGTTCTTTAAATTTTCATTTTTTTGTGAACTAATTTTAAATTCCTGAACAGTTTTTCAAATAATGACTAATTTTCGATTTTATGATATTTTAATTGTAATTTTGATTTTTTTTGAAGTGATGAACGTTTTTTACAATTCACGAACATGTTTTGAAAACCTAAACATCTATATATTCACGAATATTTGATACAAATTCACGAATGTGAATTTTTTTAAACTCATGGACATTTTGATTGAGCGAAAAAATTCTGAAATTTGGGAAAAGTTTTTTTCATTTGATGATCATTTTTTGAAATGTATGAACATGTTCCGAATCATCAACCTTTTTCTGAATTCATGAACTTTTCCTGAAATTTGGGGAATAGATTTTGAATTTCACGAATACTTTTTTATCTTATCACTTTTTTAAAATTCAGGATTTTTATGAATTAGTGAACATGTCGGTTAGATCGTCGATAGCGGCTACCAAGTGGGTAGTGGGTGGGCTTTGAATTTCTTCGTCGTCCGCATCCCAACCGTCCTGACCGCAGTCCGGCCAGGGCTCTCCTGATAACGAGAGATACTTTAGCGAACTCAAGATGTCACCGAAAGGTGAGTGTTGAAAGATGTCCGCTGCGGTGAACTCCATGATTGGCGCCCAATCGGATTCGATCGGGGAGGGCGCAGGAGGTTCGGAGTCCGGCGCCTCAGAGTCACGAGCTTTATGAGGGACAAGGTCAGTGTTCGGCTCTATCACCGTAGAGGTTGCAGCCCCCGAGGCGGTGTCTAGCCATCCGTCCTTGATCTGTGCAGCCGGCTCCGAATTAAAGATTGGAGCGGTTTCGGGTGCGGCCTCCAGGGTACTGTCCGGCTGTAGAGCTAAATCATGCTCGCCATGACAGTGCGGCACGCTCGGGTGTGGCTCGAATCCATCGAGGATCAAGTCCCCGCAGATGTCAGCCGTGAAGTTCAAACTTCCAAATCTGACCTGACGGCCAGGGGCGTAGCTTTCGATCTGCTCCAGTTGGCCAAGCGAATTGGCCCGCAGTGCGAAGCCGCCGAATACAAAGATCTGTCCGAGGAGGAAGGTCTCACCCTCGACCGCGTCGTTGATGATGATCGAAGAAGCCATTGAGCCTATCGGTGACGGCACAGAGGAACTCTCAATAAAGCACCAATGTCGGTGTCAAAACCGGCGGATCTCGGGTAGGGGGTCCCGAACTGTGCGTCTAGGCGGATGGTAACAGGAGACAAGGGACACGATGTTTTACCCAGGTTCGGGCCCTCTTGATGGAGGTAAAACCCTACGTCCCGCTTGATTAATATTGATGATGTGTGTTACAAGAGTGGATCTACCACGAGATCAAGGAGGCTAAACCCTAGAAGCTAGCCTATGGTATGATTGTTGTTCGCCCTATGGACTAAGGCCATCCGGTTTATATAGACACCGGAGAGGGCTAGGGTTACACAGAGTCGGTTACAATGGTAGGAAATCTACATATCCGTATCACCAAGCTTGCCTTCCACGCCAAGGAAAGTCCCATCCGGACACGGGACGAAGTCTTCAATCTTGTATCTTCATAGTCTTGGAGTCCGGCCGATGATGATAGTTCGGCTATCCAAACACCCCCTAGTCTGGGACTCCCTCACAAATCCAAGAGGGTTTCATTTAATTTAACATACTATCTCACCGATGTGACACATGAGATAATGCAGTCCACCCACCAATGTGGCACATGTGAGCCACCACTGAGAGAAACCCAACTTTTGCATCACCTGCTCCAAGAAAACCCAGTCCGGATAGATGCTTTGGAAAGGTCCAATTTGTAAGCATAAACTAGTTTACCCAGGTAATAGACATGCAAACTGCGTTTGGAGTGTATCAAGCCGCGCCCCAAACTTAGTGATTTCTAGATGATGGAAAATTTGCTTCCCACCTCGGGACCTAGAGATGCGCACATCAAAGTTGTGGATTGTAGCTTTTGTATGGATGGCTGGTCAGCCTTCTGGCCAAGTGTGTATGTGCTTGTCAGTAAACCCAAGATACGGCTCACTGCGCACCAGCGCACCGCTCACCAGCCACGGAGTTCGCTGCCAGTTGACTATTTTTCCTGTCCTTCACTTCAGTGTAATGGTGATTCTTTCTAATGTAGAACAATCTCATCGATCTTTTGTAGCTTGCAGTATGCTGTGATCGTAAACGAGGGTATCATGCATGGCCGAGAAGCTTGCAGGACTCATCAGTCTTGTGGATGGAGTAGTTTTCCATGATGAACAAGAAGAAGAATAAGAGAACATGTATAATGAGATGAAACATGTATGATGAGGCGAAAATAGTAGGAAGAGGAGAAAATGTATAATGAAGTGAAATCAACGGATGCCGGCAAAATTTGGTGTTCTTGTATGTCCTAATATGCGTTGTTCTTGATCGATTTTTTACTGTGTTCGCAAAAATCCCGATTGGAAACAGAGAACCTTGACATGCTTACTTGCCTTGGAATATGGATGTTTGCGGGAGTGGGAGGATCGTACACATTATCTGTCATGTTTGATTTTTTTTGGAAAAGGGGTGTAACCCCGGCCTCTGCATCAGAACGATGCATACGACCACCTTTATTAGAAAGCAAATAAGTTCAACACAAGTCATGAGGTCTTAAATAAACGAACCACAAAAATGCTCACGAACAACCGGTAGGCAAAAGAAAGATATGAGAACTAATTGCCTATCCTATTACATGACCGCCATCCAAACCGGCTGAATATAGCCCGAGCTACCATCTCCCATCGGGTAGATCCAGTAACCAAATGCTCACTGGCCTCCGTGTGAGTGAGTAGCGACCACATACGGATCAATGTAGTGGCTCGGAATATAACCTACAAAAAATGAGTATTTGTTGTTCTGTTAAAAACCAAATCATTCCTGCAGTTCCAGACTGGCCAAAGTGAAGCACATACTCCTACACAAATGTGTCTCGCTATTTGGGATTCTATCCCGTCCAGCCACGTCCCAAATAACGTGTTGATATTATTCGGAGGAGTAATATTAAACGCAATGTGAACAATCCGCCATAAAACCTTTGCCATCGGACAGTCAAGAAAGAGGTGTTTGATAGTCTCATCATGATCACAAAAACGACATCTCGTGGAACCAGTCCAGTTGCTCTTTGTCAAATTGTCCTTAGTTAAAATGACTTGTTTGTGTACAAACCACATGAACACTTTAACTCTCAAAGGTACCTTGACATTCCATACATGTTTGGATATAGGAATAGAGCTAGAATTAATCACATCTAAATACATAGATTTAACCGTGAACTCTCCATTCCTGGCTAGCTTCCAGCACAACGTGTCTGGCTGTTGAGAAAGCTGCACATCCATCAGTCTTCTCACCAAATGGAGACAGGCTTCCCAACGAGTTCTGGCAAGTGTTCTCCTAAAGTGGATATTGAGGGGAGTGGACTGAAGCACGGTAGCAATGGAAGCGTCTCTTCGTTGCACAATGCTATAAAGGGAGGGATATTGAAGCGCAAGAGGGGTTTCCCATATCCATGTAACCTCCCAGAATCTCGTGGAAGTACCGTTTCCGACTAGAAACTTTGTTCTGTTGAAAAAGGCTGCTTTAACTCTCATCAGCCCTTTCCAAAAAGGTGAGTCCGTCGGCCTCACTGTCACCTGTGCCAAAGTTCTGGAAGGAAGGTACTTATTCTGCAGAATCTGTGCCCACGTGGCCTCCGACTCTACAGATAACTTATACAACCACTTGCTGAGAAGACATCTGTTTTTCACCTCAAGATTTTCGATACCTAGACCCCCTTGGTCTTTCGGTCGACAAATAATATCCCATTTAGTGAGTCTATACTTCTTTTTCAGGTCATCACTCTGCCAGAAAAATCAGGATCGATAGAAATCCAGTCTTTTCCGAACTCCAACTGGTATCTCGAAAAAGGACAAAAGAAACATAGGCATGCTCGTGAGTACCGAATCAATTAGAATTAGACGACCCCCGTACGACATCAGCTTGCCCTTCCAGCAGCTCAGTTTCTTTTCGAATCGATCCTCAATACACTTCCATTCTCTATTTGTTAGCTTATGATGGTGAATTGGTATACCCAAATACATAAAAGGTAGATTCCCAAGTTCACACCCGAACAATTGCTTGTAAGCCTCTTGTTCCTCTTTGGCTCTTCCAAAGCAGAACAATCCGCTCTTGTGAAAGTTAATCTTTAACCCAGTCAATTGTTCGAATAAGCAAACCACCAGCTTCATGTTTCTCGCTTTTGCCAAGTCATGCTCCATGAAGATGATAGTATCATCAGCGTATTGCAGGATAGACACCCCTCCATCAACTAGATGAGGTACCAGGCTACTTACTTGACCAGCATCCTTTGTCCTACCTATTAGAATGGTCAACATGTCAACTACAATGTTGAATAGAATAGGTGACATCGGATCTCCTTGCCTCAGGCCCTTGTGTGTCTGGAAATAATGACCTATGTCGTCATTCACTTTGATTCCAACACTCCCTTTTTGTGTGAAGGATTCAACCTGGTTCCTCCAAGCCGGGTCGAAGCCTTTCATGCGCAAAGCCTTTTGCAAAAATGGCCATTTAACCTTATCATACGCTTTTTCGAAATCCACTTTGAAAACAACCCCGTCTAGCTTTTTCGTATGGATTTCATGGAGCATTTCATGAAGGACCACAACCCCTTCTAGGATGTTTCTGTCCGGCATGAAAGCAGTTTGGCTCGGCTGCACCACAGAGTGCGCAATCTGTGTGATTCTATTAGTCCCAACCTTTGTAAAAATTGGGAAACTAACGTTAAGAAGACAGATAGGCCTAAACTGCTCAATTCTCACCGCCTCTGTTTTCTTCGGGAGCAAGGTTATAGTTCCAAAATTTAAATGAAACAACTGAAGCTATCCGGAGAATAGATTATGGAACATCAGTAACAAATCCCCTTTAATAATGTGCCAACATTTCTTATAAAACTCCACCGGAAATCCATCTGGCCCCGGAGCTTTATTATTCTTCATCTGTGAAATCGCTTCAAACACCTCTTTCTCCGAGAATGGTGCAGTTAATACATCATTCTCATCAGCAGCCAGCTGAGGCACATCCTCAATCCTCGACTCATCCAAGGACACAAAGTTATCCTTTGGAGGCCCAAACAGCTGCTTGTAGTAATTTGTTATGTATAATTTTAAGTTCTCCTGCCCTAAGATCGTCCCTTCGTCTTGCTCAAGCTGAAAGATTCTTTTCTTTCTATGCTTGCCATTGGCGATCATATGAAAGAATTGAGTGTTAGCGTCCCCTTGAACAGCTTTGCGAACCTTAGCTCGCAAAGCCCACTTCAACTCCTCTTCCCGCAACAGCTCTTTCAAACGCATCTCCGCATCTATTTTGGCATGAAGCTCCGAGGATTGCAGAATTGTGGACTCGGCTTTTACATCTAGGGACTGGATAAGTGTAAGGAGCCTTCCTTTTCAACCTTATAGATCCCACTGAGATGCTTAGCCCACCCTCGCAAGAAACTTCTCAAGTTTCTAATCTTATTCTTCCATCTCTCAATAGAAGACCTTCCTCCTGCATCTATCGCCCATTCCCTGGCTATCAGATCTAGGAAGCCTTCTCTTTCAAACCATGCAAGTTCGAAAGAGAAGGTATTTTTATTACCCACATGCGTTGCCTCACCAGACTCAACCAGCAGAGGGGTGTGGTCAGAGATACCGCGTGATAACGCTTGGAATATAACCAGAGGGAATTTCTGTTCCCAATCGATGCTCGCTAGGACTCGATCTAGCTTCTCATACATCGGGTTTTGCAAAGTATTAGCCCAAGTGAATTTTCTACCCGAAAGCTCTATCTCTCTAAGATCCAAGCTTTCAATGATGGTATTAAACATAAACGACCACCTGGCGTCGAAATTATCATTGTTCTTTTCTTCTCCCCTTCTAATAATGTTAAAATCGCCCCCAACCAGGATTGGTAGCTGTTCAGACCCGCAAATACGGACGAGATCCACCAAAAAGTCCGGTTTTAGTTCTGGCTGTGCGGGCCCATACACTACAACCAGTGCCCAATTAAAACCATCGACTTTGCATCTGACCCGAAATTTGACTGCGAAGTCACCCATAACCACACTTCAGACTTCCAACGCATCGCATTTTACCCCTAGTAGGATCCCTCCTGATCTTCCTCTTGGGGGAAGGCAGTGCCAATCAAAATCGACACCTCCAGATAAAGTGCTCAGAAACCGAGTAGAGAAATTGTCCCTTCCAGTCTCGGAAAGGGCAATAAAATCCAGTCTATGTTCAATTGAAGCATCTGCTAGAAACCTTCTTTTAGCAAAGTCCATCAGACCTCTGCTATTCCAAAAGATGTCTCTCATAGTTCATCATGGAATTTTTTGGTTGTACGGACCCTAGCACTTCTACGCACCGCAGATGCAGGATATACCTTACGAATCCACTTTCGCTTAGGCTTATTCTAATCCTCTCCCCGGTCCTCACAACGGGGTCCGCAGATCTAACCTCCTGACCCTCTACCAGGGCACTCTCCTCACAGGGTGTTAAACAATCATCCTCCCCAGTCTCAGCAATAGATGGGGCAAGATCCGCACAGAACGTATCTAGATCCCTGACTCCCAAAGCGTCAATGTCAGAATCGTTCATAGGTTTGACCGCTACTAAGTTACGAATCAACTCTAAAGCACGTTCCGCTTCTAGGTCCAAAATTTCATTAACAGATTTAGAGATTTCACTATCATTACTACCTAGTGAAACTCCTAACTTGTTTGCCTTGTGAATGATCTCATCATTAGAAAAGTGCAAAATGGAATTGAAACTATTGACTGACATACCAGTAGTGACTTCCATGTGACGAAGCTTGGCCGCCCGCATGGTGCACCTCAGCTGCATATCATCAACGTCCGTCTGGTCCTGAAGGCGACAGCTCATCCGTCCGCCCTCGGACATAGGATCCGGAATACATCCAAAGGCGATGACCTCCTCCAGGGTTGCCCCGTTTGGGGTAAGGCCTCCTGCCCCACCCCTAGCGCACGGCCCGACAAGTAGAGTCGGAGATCCACAGACAACCGCCGGCGAGCGCGGTGCTAGTGAGGGCTGGGCCGCCTTTCCATGCTCTCCACCAGGAGAACTGTGAGGAGAAGAGAGGACGGGGGCCTCCTGCCCCCGCACCCCTCCCGACCTGACAGTTCGATTGGCAAAGTAATTCCTTTGCAATATCCTTCGGAAGCAAATACTTGTATTTTTGCTTGTTTGCGAGAAATAGTTCTACTATATCAAGGCTTTAAACTGTGTGGTTGGTCGAACGCTACCAAGTGTATCGATGATGCGTTTGGTTACCTCCATCATTTTTAGCACTTTGCATAATTGCGTCACCTAAGCCTGGTTGAGCTAATGTAAGAAAAAAAATCATCTACACTTAGTTTGGTTGCCTGCATATAGGCTGCCTGCATTAGGGGAGCATTTTTTTGTCTAGCGCTTGGTTGCGTGCATTGGCTTGGTAGATGCAAGTAACCGGTGGTTGGTTGTATACATGCAACAGATTAAGAGTTTAATACCCACATGACATACTAAGCTACAGTGGAGTTCTTGGTAGTGTGCTCGCGATGGCGGACTTGGCGTCGACCAATGATGACCTGCAAGTATACAAGATAATTGTAGCCTCTTTCGATAAGTAAGAGTTTCGAACCCAACGATGATCTAAAGGTAGAACAAATACTCTCTCAAGCCCTATCTACCACTGATACGACTCTACGCACGCTCAGTGTTCGCTTTACCTAGAACAAGTATGAAACTAGAAGTACTTTGTAGGTGTGATAGGATAGGTTTGCAAGATAATAAAGAACATGTAAATATAAACTAGGGGCTGTTTAGATAAAGAAGCAATAAAGTAAATATAGCGAGTGTGGAAAAGTGGTGGTAGGATTTGTGGAATTGTCCCTAAGCAATTGACTATGTTACTAGACCTGTAATCACTATTGCAATTCTATTTGGGGGAGAGGCACAAGATAACATACTTTCTCTTCTTGGATCATATGCACTTATGATTGAGACTCTAGCAAGTATCCGCAACTACTAAAGATCATTAAGGTAAAACCCAACCATAGCATTAAAGTATCAAGTCCCCTTTATCCCATACGCAAACAACCTACTTACAAGGGTCTGTGCTTCTGTCACTCACGCCACCCACCATAAGCAAATCATGAACATATTGCAAACCCTACAGCAGGGTTCCGTCACGCTTGCGTGACACAGAGAACACCATAGGACAACACCAATAATAAAACATGCAACTCAAACCAATCATAGCAATTCATCAATCACCGGTAGGACAACGAAAATCTACTCAGACATCATAGGATGGTAACACATCATTGGATAATAATATGAAGCATAAAGCACCATGTTCAAGTAGAGGGTACAACGGGTTGCAAGAGAGTGGACCGCTGAATATAGATGGGGGAAGGTGATGGAGATGTTGGTGAAGATGGCGGAGGTGCTGGTGAAGATCGTGGTGATGATGATGGCCCCCGGCGGCATTCCGGCGCCACCGGAAGCAAGGGGGAGAGAGCCCCCCTTCTTATTCTTCTTCCTTGACCTTCTACCTAGATGGGAGAAGGGTTTCCCCTTTGGTCATTGACTCCCATGGCGTGGGAGGGGCGAGAGCCCCTCCGAGATTGGATCTGTCTCTCTGTCTCTCTGTTTCCGCGTTCTCAGATTCTGCCCCTTCACCGTTTCTTTTATATCCGGAGATCCGTATCTCCGATTGGGGTGAATCTTTCGCCCAGATTTTTCTCATAAAATTAGCTTTCTTGCGGCAAAAGAAGGGCGTCAACGCCTTACAGGTGGCCCACGAGGGTGCCAGGCGCGCCTAGGGGGCGCCCCCTGTCTCGTGGCCACCTCAGGCACCGTTTCGCGTTGATTCTTCCTCCGGAAAATCCCAAATATTCCAAAATAATTCTCCGTCCATTTTTATCCCGTTTGGACTCCGTTTGATATTGGTTTTCTGCGAAACATAAAACATGCAGCAAACAGGAACTGACACTGGGCACTGGATCAATAAGTTAGTCCCAAAAATAGTATAAAAAGTTGCCAAATATATGAAAGTTGAATAATATTGGCATGAAACAATCAAAAATTATAGATACGACGGAGATGTATTAACCAATGCCACCGCCGCCGCCACTGACCTTAGTTCTGCTATGTTGCTAATGGACGCGATTCGGGTGCTGCCTAGCTAGATTTGCGTGGAGTGCCGTTAGGGAGACATTCAAACAGAATTGGAACCCGCGGTCTAGCGAGGACTTACTAAACCTGCTTAAGGCTCATAGGGGTGCTAACGCGAGGTTTCTTTGGCGTTGCGGAGGGGCGCTACTATGGTCGCTTTGGGTGATCCTGAACAAAATTACAATCGAACACAAGTTTCCGGCTCACCCTGCTGATATTCTCTTCAAATGCCATATTTTCTTGCAGGCTTGGGCGCCATTGGGAAAACTGCGTGATGAGGGCCGCATGAACGAGATTATGGAGCAGATCAAGCTGTGCATGATGAAGGCAAGACAACAAGACGTGCGAGCTTAATTTTTTTGGTTTTACCTTGAGTTGGGCCGAGTGCCTTCGTGTGTCATATTGCAACTTTGTATATTCGGTCCTGCGTGCCATTAAGACTTAGTTATTGTGGTTTGTAAGGTTGGAACTATGTGTGGATGCTGTTCAGTGGCTTTATTAATTTAAAGCCACACGCCTCGTGCGTCTACGTTCCAAAATGGACGCGATTCCGGCTCGCGGCGGTCATCACCCCGCCGGACTCTAGGAATGGTCACGAACTCGAGCACTCACTAGCCGTATTGGTCTCCTCTGCCGCCCGCTAGAGCGCGCACCGTAGGGCGTCGTTCTCGTGGTCGACTGCTCGGTGCAGCTCGGCAAACTTGGCGTTCTCACGCCGGCAGCTGGAGGCGCCCTCCTCGGCGGCACAGGCGTGTCCGAGCAGCGCCTTCTCCCTGACAAGCCACGTGGCGGCGGCCTCCTTCCAGTCCAGCGCAACAGCTAGCATCTGGCGTCGATGTCTCCATTGTTGAAGTTCTGGTCGTAGTAGATGCAGTCGCACCTGAAGTCCTGCACGAAGACGCCTTCAAGCAGGAGGCCGTCGCGGCCCAGGAGGCGGTGCACATTGACGCGTCCCTTGTAGAAGACGTGTCGGAGCGTGCTGAGGCAGTGGCATCCGAGCACGGCGGCCACGTCCACGCTCATCTCGAGGGCACGCGTGAAGGAGTGTTTCCTGGTAATGATCCAACCAAGTCTCAACTCCCACCACTGCTGCAGCGCGCCTGCTGCCGCCAGCGCCTTGATCGATGGCATCGACCACGCACGCCGGAATGCCGCGGACGACGACGAAGTTGGCGGCTGGAGGATCAGTGACAAGCACGACGACATGCGCCGGCGCATCCCCGACTGGTCGACCTTGCCGCCCTTCATTGCGCCCCCATTTTTCACGAGGAGGATGATGGCGGTGGCCAGATCCTCCATGGCCGTAGCTTCCCCGACTCGCCCCTCCTCCCATTCCTCTCTCTCTCTCTCCTGCTTTTTCTTCCTCTACTCCTCTCTGATCTCCCCTTCTCTTCAGTGCTCACGGCCACACAGGACGTCATGGCCGCCCCGGAAGGTCACCTCGCCTCTACAGTTGATGAAACTACGAATCGATTGTCTGAATGGAACCAGAAGGGACGAAGAAAAGGAGATTAGGGAATAGTTTAGTGGAGGTAGGAGAAGAAATCACTTACAGAGCTCGCATTCCTCCTGTATTGGGACCCACCACATGCGCTCGAGCAGGCCTGGCTGGGGAGTGCTTTAAGTTCCGTGCAGCCCAACATTTGTTTGTGATCCAGCCAACCAAACAAGCCAAACTTTTCCCACACGGGCCTAGTTGGGTAGATGAAGGCAACCAAACGCATCCCAAATTCTTTGTAAATTTCTCGAAGCCTACCAAACGTAGTTGTATTACATGGAGCCTTGTTCTTAGAAGAGTTTGATATTGGCGCACCTTGTTGATCAAAGTGATATGTTGTACAATTTCGATCATTGTGGTGGTTCTATATTTGTTTTCATGCATTGCTAATACCCTATAGCTTCACTTTTGTTATAATATACAGCATGATAAATTAATAGCAGACACAATAAGCATGAACGACACCCTATAGCTTCACTTTTGTTATAACATGGTTATGATCTACTTTAAGAACAAAACCGTCCTAAATGGTAGCTTTACACCAAACAGTGGTTTCCATCTGATGATTCAATTAAAACTTATTTCCTTCACAATCTACCCTCTTAACTTCTAGAAGTGGTCTTGTAATCATTCACTTTTTGTTCTACATAAATTACGTACTCCTATTTGCTCTATTTTCTTAGAGCAACTCCATTGGAGAGACCCAAACGGACATGAATTTTGTCTGTTTTTTGTCCGTTTGAGTCGGCCAAACGGACATCCGTGTCCGCGTTTTCATTTAGGTCAGCCGATGTGCCCAACGCGGGGTTGACACATTTTGGACATGACCATGCCGGCATTTCGTCGAACACCTGATGGGCCGCCGCTCTCCCGCGCCGCATCCCTGCCCGCAGACGAGGTGACACCAGCCCCGAGCTCCCGCCCCGCCCACTTGCCTGCGCGTCTCCTGCCACGGCCGCGGCCCGCCGCCTGCCATTGCGCGAAACGCCTGTGGCGGCCGCAGACCCCCGCGCCCGCGGCCCCGCTTCCCTGCTCGCGCCAGCTTGCAGCGGCCGCTGTGCCCGCGCGCCCTGCAGCTCGCCGAGGCCTCCTACTTGTGCGCCTCGCCAGCTCCTTCTTGTGCTCCTCGCCGCTCGCCCCGCCCGCCACGCTAGCCTCGCAGCTCCCCGCGCCCGCCGCGAGCTCGCCTCCCCGCCGCCACCGCAGCTTGCCACGCCCGCCATGACACCTACGCGGGCGCGTACGAAGGGCGCCTGGAGGTGGCACCACCTGCTCCTGCTGCTTCAGTTCGGGCGCGGGGAGGCGAGGCCAGGCCGGGCGCGGGTGCGAGGCGAGGTCGCCAGCTGTATCAGCACCGGGCAGGTGCGGCGTGAGGCGAGGCACGGCGAGCACAGCGTCCATGAAAACGCGGAGGAGCAAGCCGACGCGTTGGAGCTGGTCGGATGCTAGTCGGATGCTGGCCGGGAGAAGATCGGATGCTCGCCCTTGTATACTAGCTAGCTAGCACATACACATTGACGCGGCACGTAGCTAGCTAGCTATCCACGCCATGCAGAGGTGCAAGTTTAGGTGTGCTATCTAGCCACCCAGTGGCCGCGTACGCGTTCTAGAGCTGCCTCGAGCAGCACTAGCTCGGCCCCGACGGCACCAGCGAGCAGGCCGAAGTGCCTAGCTGTTGCTGCACCCCAGCGGTGGCCCACATCCCGGCGTGGCGGCGCGTCCGTGCACATCCGCTGCAGCGCGGTGGTGCACGTCTCCAGCGAGCGGCGATGCCGCGGTTGGCATTTGGCAAAGTGCTTGGTGGGTGGGTGAGTTGTGGGCCAGAGAGAGAGGAAAAGAGGATGGGTGGGTGGGTGAATGCCAGGTGGGCCAGAGAACACATGCAGCCAGCAGAGGCGGACGAAGAGAACGCAGCAAGCGTTCGCTTTGTGTCCGCTTTGGACCCAAATCTGTCCCAAATTTGAGTCAGAAATGGGTCCGCACGAACACAAAGCGGACATAAAATAAAAATGGGTACCTGCGTTGGGCATCGATTTTTATCCGCACGGATTCAAATGGACGCAGGCGGATGATTTGGGTCCCTGCGTTGGAGCTGCTCTTGGTATTAATATGTCATGAATTTTGCTATGCTTATGTTAGTTCGTCTGCAAAGGGAGGTGTTGGTACGGTAAGGTGGGGAAATATGCTTCCCTTCCACAGCTATATAATCACTTACAAAAGTCATAATTTTTGTTAGCATATACACCACCACCAAAAGTCACATATCTGCGTACCCCATTTTTCAGCTTGACCTAGGCCCAGTCCCCATTCTAACTAATCTGTAGGTGTAGTAAAGGTTTCACCTTTACATACTCGTCTGTCTAGTGAGTTGCTGAGAGGACATAGCAATTTGATTCGCAACTACTGGTACTCTTCGCACCCCTCGGCTCGGATCTCTGTGAAGGCTGCCACGAGGCTTGGCACTACCTTGGTGAGTGCAAGCCTTAACCCAGCCGAGCACGGCTGCTTCCTACTCACTTCAGTGGCATGAGCATTGTCGACCATATTTCCCTGCAGCCACGCGTTGCATGCCCTGAGCACAAACCTTCCCCGATGGCGGAAGTGTTCCTTAACGAATTCCTCAAATCCCTGAGGTGGCCGACGTAAAAGGTGTAGCATGGTCCGAAGGGTGAGCAGGTAAGCATTCTCACTGTAGGGCAGCGCATTGCGGCGGCCCTCCGGTTTGTCGACCATTGTCTCGTAGCCAGTCTCATTGTAGTATGGTTTGTCATTGAGGACAAGGCCCTGGATGGAGACAACGACTTGGAGGAGGCTCGACTCCGTCGAGGACCAGACCTCGGTGCCCTCGCCACCGAATGTGTTTAGCAGGCTGAGGCACACTGTACCAGACTCATAGAGGTTTGGATTGAGGCGTAGGCCGAATGAGTGGTAATACACTTGCGGTGGGGCATCCGGGTACGAAGGAGGTAGCTGCAGATCGAAGAAGAAGAGGCCGTCATGATACGGTGTCCCGCTTGCGCCCACCATAACCACCCGGAGCAGATCCATGCGGTCCTCGAACGCTCGCACGTAGATGGTTCCTGCAATTAAATAAGTGGCTATTCATTTGTATCCATGCATATGGACCGTGTATTTTGAGCTACACTCACATACCTGGTAAGTCGTTCTCCAGAATTTTCCATTCCTTTTGCACTGCTTTAGCCCAACTCTTCGCACGACTAGCGCCTTGCATTTCCTTGAAAAAAAGAGAGCGTTGATTAAAGTTCTACTTTAGTAAAAAATACGTTTTTTAATAACTTGCAACATGTTGTGTGGTCATTTACTAATTTTAAGTCAGGGAGTTTAGTTTTGCACTAAAAAACAAATGCCGTAAAATCGATTCCAGCGTTAGACAAATCATATTGTGCATGTAAACCTTCCTTACTCTAACCTTAATAATTACCTACGTTCCTCATCATTCTCTAACATATATAATTACCTGGTCCGTAGTGTCAAGGTAGTGGTGATCCAAAGGGCTGATCTGCAATACATCGAAACGTGGAAAGCACAACGATTCATCGGAGCAACAGGTAGCACCTGCAGCCTTTGGCCCACCGTCAAAACCGTGGCTGGTCACATCTACAGCAGCATCGCTGGTCTCCACTGCAGCACCACCTATACTATCATCGTTTATGGGCGTGGGTAACTCTGAGCTTGGCAACGACGACGACGATGACCGCCAGTTCATCAAGTATCCTTTACCTCGAGCCACCATGTCGCTGGTCAATTGGAGGAAAGACCAGAATGACAAACCTAAAAGTCTTGTCCTTGACATTGCCGGGCCGACGCTTTCGACATCGTTATCTAGATTCTGAAGATCAATGTCCAAAAATTAGATAACACATATAGCCACATCATTTGAGGTACAAAAGTAACTGTGGGAAGAATTTCCTACAGTTTCGGGTCAAAACACATATAGGCACAGCAATTGAGGTGAATCCATCCATCCATATAATCATATATCATGGTATAAATAGTACTTAATTTGGTGCCTACCAAGAGAAACCAAAATAGTCCCCAAGTGGATAATGTTTACAAAGATAGATATATACCGTGTTGGCAGCAACCGGTTCTTCGGGTGCGTCATCGACGCCATTGTCCTCTACCCAATCACCCATTTCAAGCCATAGCTCCATGTAGTGCTCATCTTTGATGACAACGATCTCATGAGGCGATACCTGCAGCTCGCCCAAACAAATCAACAACAACTAATGAGTTTAGTAGAGAAATGTAACATAGTTGTAGATCTAAGAAAGGTACTAGAAACTACCCACGTACCGTTGACATGCTACCATCACCCCACTTGACTTGGACGTGCCCATTAGGAAGTTCAACTACCCGCCCCACCCATGAAAGATCGGCGGGAACGACATTTTTCTTCTTGTTTCCCTGTGACAAGGGTGCACTTCCACCGTCATCTGTTGATACTGATGGTACGATACGAATGACAATATCACCATAGTAAGCAGAGTGGCTAGAGTCCAATCTTAGGTCATAAGCACTGACGGTATCATCGCACTCGACTTCCATAGCCTCATCAGGATGCCCTGGCGTCTTGAACCATGATACACAAACCGTCTGGTCCTCGTGTTGCATGCTCTTGACGATGCCGACACGCTCTGCTGGTCCAGTTCCAGATGCGTCAATGTCGCTGTTGACACTAGTAGTTGTCACATCAGCAGTAGCGTCAACGGCAGAATTGACAGGAAGAACGTTGGCGACAACATGCTGTCCGGGGAAGAACTCTTGCTCATTCCAGATCCCAAACGGGACGATGGTCGCTGAAGGTCTGCCTTGTTGCCGTGTGCCGTCTTGCCATACCACGTCTACGGTGGTGCGCGTGTTGGCGACGAGCATGGGAAACTCCACCTCCACATGTCTCATGACTTGTGACCGTTGCGCCCGTCTATGGCCCTCAAAGACAAGCTTCCTTAGCTGCTTTCGATAAAACCTCGGATCTTTTTGCTTCGTGGGAGGTAGCACCTGAGAGGTTGATGCTTCACACTCTTCTTGATTGTCCTCTGAGCATGCGTTATATTCCTCCTCCTCATCCTCCTCCTCATCATCATCATCACCATCATCATCATCATCATCATCATCATCATCATGTTGATCAGGAGAGCAAGCTCCACCCCCTTCATTGGAACAAGTTTCAAGAAAAAAACAGCGGTCAGCAAGCCCCCAGCAGCAGTTGTACGAGGCACAGAAGAATGTTAGATCGTCTGGGTTCTGGTAGGCCGGAGGAGCAGATGCCTCCAGTAGCTCCTTGTCGGTGCCACAATGCATTGACGCAACCCAGTAGACAAGGACGCCAGACGTCTTCAGCTTCATGATGGTTCCTAGGTCTTGTTCAGGATGCCAATAGCCATTAAGCCACCGCGCCGCCTTGAAGATTGAACAAGCGTCTGGCCCGCCGACGGACTGCCCCTGGTGGAATATACTGTTCATTTGGTGGCGATGCCTCGTGTGCCTGTTCACACACACTCCCACCAGGTTCTTGGACTCCGCATCGGTGACCCTGCAGACGGCTCCGTCATCGAACAACACATCGATGTCGATCGACACCTCCACGACGCGGCCGAGCCACGGCCCGGACACAACAAAGTCGCCAAGGTTGAGGCTCCTGATGCGCCGCAGGCTAGACGGGGACACTCCCCTGATGACCTTGATTGGCAGGCCTTTGTTGTCGAGCTTGGCCAGGTTGAGCATGGTGTTGACGCCGGTGACGACGCCGATTTGGCCGCCCATGTCGGAGGCCGACCCGACCACCTGTCCGGGGTACAGGTGGCTCCTGTCAACCACCGTGATGTCGCTGATGTTCTTATACACGACAGTGTCATCGATTCGTAAGAGCTGGAACGTGTCGACAGGGAGGTAGATGTTGTCCACCTCGCCGTCCGGGAGAACGAGGCCACGGTCGATGAGCTTCGGGCCGGAACTCACGAGGTCGAGCAAGTAAAGATTGGGAGATGCCGCCGCGGGGACGACGTCCATCGTAACCGACTTTTCCGGCGAGAGCACGTACGTACGTACCAGAAGCTGGCGGCCTTATGCCGATTGCTTTCCGAGCGGATCGGTGGTGCTACGCATATATGCTATATACCACGTACGGATTGTATTAGAATTCCTATACTACTCGGACAAGTACCATGCTTAATTAATTCGAACAGATCGATCGCACACGACGGAAACTGTATATATAGAAAAAAAAATGCTCCTGAGTTCTAGCCTTATACGGATGAGGTTTCGTTCCTTCTTTTGTTTAGGAAAGGAGGAGGACCGGGCCTCTGTACCTGAACGATGTATGCAGCCATTTTATTAATAGTTCACATAAGACCTTATAAAGTCATCCAACAGTAATATTAAAGCCATCGTCTAGGCAACATCTGCCGCTACTCCTAACCAGTTGATGAAGGGACGCTGATAGTCTGGGCCTAATACCAAACAGACCTCGCATCTAAATCTAACATCTAAGACCTGAGGTCCAAACCAGTACGCCTGCCGGGTATGGGGTACCCACCAGTCCGGCGCACTCCTCAACCAGGACGCCTGCTGGGTATGAGGCCGCCGCAGCCACCTGCCACCAATCCATCTTCAGTGTTATACTGCTGCATCTACCTTGCCCGGTCTCGCTGCCGTCGACGCCACCATGGCGCCAGACAGCTCCACCGCCCTGCGCTCGTCCGTCCAGCCGCATCCGTCGTCGATATGCAGCTGCACCATGCCGCCAAAACTCGTCGTCATCTATGCGGTAGATACAACGCTGCACCACCTGGCAACCTCCACACCGTCGTCACTGCTAGAGGTCACTAGTAGAAAAGAGGGCTTTGGTCCAGGCCGGGTTAGCCCATTAGTCCCAGTTCAGTCCAGAACCGGGACTAATGGGGGCATTAGTCCCGGTTCATGAGCCTAGGGGCCACGTGGGCCATTTGTTCCGGTTCGTCTGGACCTTTTAGTCCCGGTTGGTGCCATGAACCGGGACTAAAGGGTGCGATGCCCATTAGTACGGGTTCGTGGCACCAACCGGTACTAAAGGTGGTACTAAAGGTTAGACCTTTAGTCCCGGTTCGAGCCACCAACCGGTACTAATGGGGTTTGAGGTATTAGTACCGGTTCATGGCACGAACCGGCACTAAAGGTCCCATTTTCAAACTCTACCCCCCCCCGCGGATCGCCTAAACATTTTCAAAATCCTCAAAAACCTAACAGAAAAAAAGTTACGGGGCTTTTAAGATCTAGAGTGGAAAAAATCGAAAAAATTTCAAACTGTGGTCAAACTATGGTCAAACAATGGTCAAACTAATTATTCTAGAATATTAGTGTTACTAAATAATTATTTCAGTTATTTTAATTTTTGGTTAAATCTGGTCAAACTATGGTCAAACTGAGCATGAAGTGACACATTTCATTGTTTGAGTTTGAAACTATTGTTTTAAAAAACAATAATTATTTAGTAACACTAATATTTCTTGAATAATTAGTTTGACCATTGTTTAACCACAGTTTGACCATAGTTTGACCAGATTTGACCAAAAATCAAAATAACTGAAATAATTAATTAGTAACACTAATATTCTAGAATAATTAGTTTGACCATTGTTTGACCACAGTTTGAATTTTTTTCGATTTTTTCCACTCTAGATCTTAAAAGCTCCGTAACTTTTTTCTGTTAGGTTTTTGAGGATTTTTAAAATGTTTAACGCCCCCTCCCCCCTCGTTAAATTTGGATGTAACTTTTCAAGTAGACGATTTTTCATATAAAAAACTTTGTCATCCGAGTTAGTATGCAAAAGTTATGCCCATTTTTACAAATTCTCGAGAGATTTTGCAAATAAAGTCGAAATTCATATTTGCAAATTTTCCCGACAACTAGACCACATATCACATGGGAAACTTTTTTTTTGACATTTTCATCATTTTCTTTTATTTTTTTTAAACTGAAAAGGCGATCCAAGGGGGGGGGGGAGGGGGTAGAGTTTAAAAATGGGACCTTTAGTACCGGTTCGTGCCATGAACCGGTACTAATGCCTCAAACCCCATTAGTACCGGTTGGTGGCTCAAACCGGGACTAAAGGTCTAACCTTTAGTACCGGTTGGTGACACAAACCGGTACTAATGGGCATTGCACCCTTTAGTCCCGGTTCGTGGCACCAACCGGGACTAAAAGCTCCAGACCAATCGGGACAAATGGCCCATGTGGCCACTGGGCTCACGAAGCGGGACTAATGCCCCGATTAGTCCCGGTTCTGGACTAAACCGGGACTAATGGGCTAACCCGGCTTGGACCAAAGCCCTCTTTTCTACTAGTGTTGTAGATCTCCAGACGCCGAAACCAGCAGTCCGACGTGGCCAGTGATGACCATCACCACCCCGCGGCGGCCGACGGAGTCCGAAGACAGGATCCAGATGGATCCGATCTGGATCCGGCGGCACCCGCGACCACCGAGCAGGCCCAACACAGCCACATGTTGGGGAACACAGTAATTTCAAGAAAAAATTCCTACACACATGCAAGATCATGTTGATGCATAGCAACGAGAGGGGAGTGTATCGTCAACGTACCCTCGTAGACCATAAGCGGAAGCGTTATGACAACGTGGTTGATGTAGTCGTACGTCTTCACGATCGACCGATCTAGCACCGAAGGTACGACACCTCCGCGATCTGCACACATTCAGCTCGATGACGTCCCACGAACTCACGATCCAGTAGAGCTTTGAGGGAGAGCTTTGTCAGCACGACGGCGTGATGACGGTGATGGTGTTGCTACCAGAACAGGGCTTCGCCTAAGCACTGCTACGATATAACCGAGGTGGATTATGGTGGAGGGGGGCACCGCACACGGCTAAAAGATCAATGATCAACTTAAGCGTGCGGACCCTACGGGTTCGAGAACTATGTAGACATGATCGAGACTCATCTCCGGTCAATAACCAACAGCTGAACCTGGATGCTCATATTGGCTCCTACATGTTCTACAAAGATCTTTATCGGTCAAACCGCATAATAACATACGCTGTTCCCTTTGTCATTGGTATGTTACTTGCCCAAGATTCGATCGTCGGTATCTCAATACCTAGTTCAATCTCGTTACCGGCAAGTCTCTTTAATAATTTTGTAATGCATCATCCCGCAACTAACTCATTAGTCACATTGCTTGCAAGGCTTATAGTGATGTGCATTACCGAGAGAGCCCAGAGATACCTCTCCGACAATCAGTGACAAATCCTAATCTTGATCTACGCCAACTCAACAAGTACCATCGGAGACACCTGTAGAGCACCTTTATAATCACCCAGTTACGTTGTGACGTTTGGTAGCACACAAAGTGTTCCTCCAGTATTCGGGAGTTGCATAATCCCATAGTCATAGGAACATGTATAAGTCATGAAGAAAGTAATAGCAATAAACTAAATGATCAAGGTGCTAAGCTAACACAATGGGTCAAGTCAATCACATCATTATCTAATGATGTGATCCCGTTAATCAAGTGACAACTCATGTCTATGGCTAGGAAACTTAACCATCTTTGATTCAACGAGCTAGTCATGTAGAGGCATAGTAGTGACACTCTGTTTGTCTATGTATCCACACATGTACTAAGTTTCCGGTTAATAAAATTCTAGCATGAATAATAAACATTTATCATGATATAAGGAAATATAAAGAACAACTTTATTATTGCATCTAGGGAATATTTCCTTCAGTCTCCCACTTGCACTAGAGTCAATAATCTAGTTCACATTGTCATGCGATTTAACACCAATAGTTCACATCTTTATGTGATTAGTCCATATCTCCATGTGAACACCCAAAGGGTTTACTAGAGTCAATAATCTAGTTCACATCACTATGTGATTAACACCCAAAGAGTGATCATGTTTTGCTTGTGAGAGAAATTTACTCAACGGGTCTGCTATATTCAGATATGCAAATACTATTAGGACTAAGTTCACGATAAATTCAAGTCCAATTAATCATATTACGTAATACTCCCACTTAGATAGACATCCCTCTAATCATATAAGTGATCACGTGATCCAAATAAACTAAACAATGTCCGATCACCACGTGAGATGGAGTAGTTTTTAATGGTGAACATCACTATGTTGATCCTATCTACTATATGATTCATGCTCGACCTTTTGGTCTCCAGTGTTCCGAGGCCATATCTGCATATGCTAGGCTCGCCAAGTTTAACCTGAGTATTCCGCGTGTGCAAAACTGGGTTGCACCCATTGTATGTTAACGTAGAGCCTATCACACCCGATCATCACGTGGTGTCTCAGCACGAAGAACTTTCGCAACGGTGCATACGCAGGGAGAACACTTATATCTTGAAATTTAGTGAGAGATCATCTTATAATGCTACTACCGAACTAAGCAAAATAAGATGTATAAAAGATAAACATCACATGCAATCAAATTATGTGACATGATATGGCCATCATCATCTTGTGCCTTTGATCTTCATCTCCAAAGTACCATCATGATCTCTATTGTTACTGGCATGACACCATGATCTCCATCATCTTGATCTCTATCAACGTGTCGTCACATGGTCGTCTCGCCAACTATTGCTCTTGCAACTATTGCTATCGCATAGCGATAAAGTAAAGCAATTATTTGGCACTTGCATCTTATGCAATAAAGAGACAACCATAAGGCTTCTGCCAGTTGCCGATAACTTCAACAAAACATGATCATCTTATACAACAACTTATATCTCATCATGTCTTGACCATATCACATCACAACATACCCTGCAAAACATGGTTAGACATCCTCTACTTTGTTGTTGCAAGTTTTACGTGGCTGCTACGGGCTGAGCAAGAACCGTTCCTATCTACGCATCAAAAACCACAACGCAGTATAGTGATTGCTTTTTGATCTTCAGAAAGAACCCTGTTCATTGAATCTGATTCAACTAAAGTTGGAGAAACAAACACCCACTAGCCACCTGTGTGCGAAACACGGCGGTAGAACCAGTCTCGCATAAGCGTACGCGTAATGTCGGTCTAAGTCGCTTCATCCAACAATACCACCAAATCAAGAATCAACTACTGACGGCAAGCAATATGTATATACCCACGCCCACAACTCCTTTGTGTTCTACTCGTGCATATAACATCTACGCATAAACCTGGCTCTGATACCATTGTTGGGGAACACAGTAATTTCAAAAAAAATCCTATGCACATGCAAGATCATGGAGATGCATAGCAACGAGAGGGGATAGTATCGTCTACGTACCCTCGTAGACCATAAGCGGAAGTGTTATGACAACGCGGTTGATGTAGTCGTACGTCTTCAAAATCGACCAATCTAGCACCGAAGGTACGGCAGCTCTGCGATCTGCACACGTTCAGCTCGGTGACGTCCTGCGAACTCACGATCCATTAGAGCTTCGAGGGAGAGCGTTGTCAGCACGACGGCGTGATGACGGTGATAATTTTTCTACCGGAACAGGGCTTCACCTAAGCACCGCCACGATATAACCGAGGTGGAGTATGGTGGAGAGGGGAACCACACACGGCTAAAAGATCAATGATCAACTTGTGTGTCTATGGGGTGCCCCCTTCCCCCGTATATAAAGGAGTGGAGGAGGGGGAGGGCCGGCCCTCTACTATGGCGCGTGATGTCTACTACACAACCTTCTTCTTGTAGACGTTGTTGGGCCTGCAAGTGCACAGGTTTGTAGGAAGTAGGAAATTTCCCTCAAGTGGATGACCTAAGGTTTATCAATCCGTAGGAGGCGTAGGATGAAGATGGTCTCTCTCAAACAAACCTGCAACCAAATAACAAAGAGTCTCTTGTGTCCCCAACACACCCAATACAATGGTAAATTGTATAGGTGCACAAGTTCGGCGAAGAGATGGTGATACAAGTGCAAAATAGATAGTAGAAATAGGTTTTTGTAATCTGAAATTGTAAAAACAGCAGGGTAACAAGTGGTAAAATTGAGCGTAAACGGTATTGCAATGATAGGAAACAAAGCCTAGGGTTCATACTTTCACTAGTGCAAGTTCTCTCAACAATAATAACATAGATAGATCATGTAACAAGCCCTCAACATGCAACAAAGAGTCACTCCAAAGCCACTAATAGCGGAGAACAAACATAGAGATTATGGTAGGGTACGAAACCACCTCAAAGTTATCCTTTCTGTTCTAACTATTCAAGAGTTCGTAGTAAAATAACATAAAGCTATTCTTTCCGCTCAATCCATCATAGAGTTCATACTAGAATAACACCTTAAGACACAAATCAACCAAAACCCTAATGTCACCTAGATACTCCATTGTCACCTCAAGTATCTGTGGGCATGATTATACGATATGCATCACACAATCTCAGATTCATCCAACCAACATAAAAGTACTTCAAAGAGTGCCCCAAAGCTACTACCGGAGAGTAAAGAACGTGTGCCAACCCCTATGCATAGGTTCCCAATGTCATGAAACCCGCAAGTTGATCACCAAAACATACATCAAGTGGATCGCAAGACATACATCAAGTGTTCTCATAAAAGACCCAATCCGATAAGATAACTTCAAAGGGGAAACTCAATTCATCACAAGAGAGTGGAGGGGGAGAAACATCATAAGATCCAACTACAATAGCAAAGCTCGGGATACATCAAGATCGTGCCATAGAGGGAACACGAGAGAGAGAGAGATCAAACACATAGCTACTAGTACATACCCTCAGCCCCGAGGGTGAACTACTCCCTCCTCGTCATGGATAGCGCCGGGATGATGAAGATGGCCTCCGGTGATGGGATCCCCCTCCGGCAGGGTGCCGGAACAGGGTCCCGATTGGTTTTTGGTGGCTACAGAGGCTTGCGGCGGCGGAACTCCCGATCTAGGTTCTGTACTGGAAGTTTTAGGGTACAAGAGTATATATGGGTGCAGGGGGTACGTCGGAGGACATCTGGGGTGCTCACGTGGCAGGGGGGCACGCCCAGGGGGGGGGCATCCTCGTGGGCAGCCCGGGACTCCCCTGACGTGCACTCCAAGTCCATCAGGTGGGTTTCCTTCCAAAATTAACTTCTCAAGTTGATTTCGTTGCGTTTTGACTCCGTCTGATATTCCTTTTCCTCGAAACACTGAAATAGGTATAAAACAACAAATCTGGGCTGGGCCTCTGGTTAATAGGTTAGTCCCAAAAATAATATAGAAGTGGATAATGATGTCTATTACACAACCTTCTTCTTGTAGACGTTGTTGGGCCTGCAAGTGCACAGGTTTGTAGGACAGTAGCAAATTTCCCTCAAGTGGATGACCTAAGGTTTAGCAATCCGTAGGAGGCGTAGGATGAAGATGGTCTCTCTCAAGCAACCCTGCAACCAAATAACAAAGAGTCTCTTGTGTCCGCAACACACCCAATACAATGGTAAATTGTATAGGTGCACTAGTTCGGCGAAGAGATGGTGATACAAGTGAAAAATAGATAGTAGATAAAGGTTTTTGTAATCTGAAATATTAAAAACAGAAAGGTAGCGAGCGATAAAAGTGAGCGTAAACGGTATTGCAATGATAGGAAACAATAGCTAGGGTTCATACTTTCACTAGTGCAAGTTCTCTCAACAATAATAACATAGATATATCATATAACAAGCCCACGACATGCAACAAAGAGTCACTCCAAAGCCACTAATAGCGGAGAACAAACGTAGAGATTATGGTAGGGTACGAAACCACCTCAAAGTTATCCTTTCTGTTCTATCTATTCAAGAGTTCGTAGTAAAATAACATAATTCTATTATTTCCGCTCAATCCATCATAGAGTTCATACTAGAATAACACCTTAAGACACAAATCAACCAAAACCCTAATGTCACCTAGATACTCCATTGTCACCTCAAGTATCCATGGGCATGATTATACGATATGCATCACACAATCTCATATTCATCCAACCAACATAAAAGTACTTCAAAGAGTGCCCCAAAGCTACTACCGGAGAGTCAAGAACGTGTGCCAACCCCTATGCATAGGTTCCGAATGTCACGAAACCCGCAAGTTGATCACCAAAACATACATCAAGTGGATCACAAGACATACATCAAGTGTTCTCATAAAAGACTCAATCCGATAAGATAACTTCAAAGGGGAAACTCAATTCATCACAAGAGAGTGGAGGGGGAGAAACATCATAAGATCCAACTACAATAGCAAAGCTCGGGACACATCAAGATCGTGCCATAGAGGGAACACGAGAGAGAACACGAGAGAGAGAGAGAGATCAAACACATAGCTACTGGTACATACCCTCAGCCCCGAGGGTGAACTACTCCCTCCTCGTCATGGATAGCGCCGAGATGATGAAGATGGCCTCCCGTGATGGGATCCCCCTCCGGCAGGGTGCCGGAACAGGGTCCCGATTGGTTTTTGGTGGCTACAGAGGCTTGCGGCGGCGGAACTCCCGATCTAGGTTCTGTACTGGAAGTTTTAGGGTACAAGAGTATATATGGGTGCAGGGGGTACGTCGTAGGACATCCGGTGTGCTCACGAG
>NC_041385.1:17076642-17093013 GCF_002162155.2 Triticum dicoccoides
CAAGTCCATCAGGTGGGTTTCCTTCCAAAATTAACTTCTCCAATTGATTTCGTTCCGTTTTGACTCCGTCTGATATTCCTTTTCCTCGAAACACTGAAATAGGCATAAAACAACAAATCTGGGCTGGGCCTCCGGTTAATAGGTTAGTCCCAAAAATAATATAAAAGTGGATAATGATGTCTACTACACAACCTTCTTCTTGTAGACGTTGTTGGGCCTGCAAGTGCACAGGTTTGTAGGACAGTAGCAAATTTCCCTCAAGTGGATGCCCTAAGGTTTAGCAATCCGTAGGAGGCGTAGGATGAAGATGGTCTCTCTCAAGCAACCCTGCAACCAAATAAAAAAGAGTCTCTTGAGTCCGCAACACACCCAATACAATGGTAAATTGTATAGGTGCACTAGTTCGGCGAAGAGATGGTGATACAAGTGCAAAATAGATAGTAGATAAAGGTTTTTGTAATCTGAAATATTAAAAACAGAAAGGTAGCGAGCGATAAAAGTGAGCGTAAACGGTATTGCAATGATAGGAAACAATAGCTAGGGTTCATACTTTCACTAGTGCAAGTTCTCTCAACAATAATAACATAGATATATCATATAACAAGCCCACGACATGCAACAAAGAGTCACTCCAAAGCCACTAATAGCGGAGAACAAACGTAGAGATTATGGTAGGGTTCGAAACCACCTCAAAGTTATCCTTTCTGTTCTATCTATTCAAGAGTTCGTAGTAAAATAACATAATTCTATTATTTCCGCTCAATCCGTCATAGAGTTCATACTAGAATAACACCTTAAGACACAAATCAACCAAAACCCTAATGTCACCTAGATACTCCATTGTCACCTCAAGTATCCGTGGGCATGATTATACAATATGCATCACACAATCTCATATTCATCCAACCAACATAAAAGTACTTCAAAGAGTGCCCCAAAGCTACTACCGGAGAGTCAAGAACGTGTGCCAACCCCTATGCATAGGTTCCCAATTTCAAGAAACCCGCAAGTTGATCACCAAAACATACATCAAGTGGATCGCAAGATATACATCAAGTGTTCTCATAAAAGACTCAATCCGATAAGATAACTTCAAAGGGGAAACTCAATTCATCACAAGAGAGTGGAGGGGGAGAAACATCATAAGATCCAACTACAATAGCAAAGCTCGAGATACATCAAGATCGTGCCATAGAGGGAACACGAGAGAAAACACGAGAGAGAGATCAAACACATAGCTACTGGTACATACCCTCAGCCCCAAGGGTGAACTACTCCCTCCTCATCATGGATAGCGCCGGGATGATGAAGATGGCCACCGGTGATGGGATCCCCTCCGGCAGGGTGCCGGAACAAGGTCCCGATTGGTTTTTGGTGGCTCTGGAGGCTTGCGGTGGCGGAACTCCCGATCTAGGTTCTGTTCTGGAAGTTTTAGGGTAAGTAGGTATATATGGGTGCAAGGGGTACGTCGGAGGAGCTATAGGGGCCTCACGAGGTAGGGGGGCGCGCCCAGGGGGGCCCACCCTCGTTGGCAGCCCGTATCTCCCCTGACGTGCACTCCAAGTTCCCTGGGTTGCTTTCCTTCCAAAAATAACTTCTCCAGTTGATTTCGTTCCGTTTTGACTCCGTCTGATATTCCTTTTCCTCGAAACACTGAAATAGGCATAAAATAGCAAATCTGGGTTGGGCCTCCGGTTAATAGATTAGTCCCAAAAATAATATAAAAGTGGATAATAAAGCCCAATATTGCCTAAAACAGTAGATAAAGTAGCATGGAGCAATCAAAAATTATAGATACGTTGGAGACGTGTCAAGCATCGCCAAGCTTAATTCCTGCTCGTCCTCGAGTAGGTAAATGATAAAAAAGAATTTTTGATGCGGAGTGATACTTTGGCATAATTTCAATGTAAATCTTCTTAATTGTGACATGAATATTCAGATCCGAAAGATTCAAGACAAAAGTTCATATTGACATAAAAGTAATAATACTTCAAGCATACAAATTAAAGCAATCATGTCTTCTCAAAATAGCATGGTTAAAGAAAGTTATCCCTACAAAATCATATAGTCTGGCTATGCTCTATCTTCATCACACAAAGTATTTAATCATGTAGAACCCCGATGACGAGCTAAGCAATTGTTTCATGCTTTAGAAATCTCAAACTTTTTCAACTTTCACGCAATACATGAGCGTGAGCCATGGACATAACACTATAGGTGGAATAGAATGGTGGTTGTGGAGAAGACAAAAAGGAGAAGATAGTCTCACATCAACTAGGCATATCAATGGGCTATGGAGATGCCCATCAATAGATATCAATGTGAGTGAGTAGGGATTGCCATGCAACAGATGCACTAGAGCTATAAGTATATGAAAGCTCAAAAAGAAACTAAGTGGGTGTGCATCCAACTTGCTAGCTCACGAATACCTAGGGCACTTTTGAGGAAGCCCATCATTGGAATATACAAGCCAAGTTCTATAATGAAAAATTCCCACTAGTATATGAAAGTGACAACATATGAGACTCTCTATCATGAAGATCATGGTGCTACTTTGAAGCACAAGTGTGGTAGAAGGATTGTAGCATTGTCCCTTCTCTGTTTTTCTCTCATTTTTCTATTTGGCCTTTCCCTTTTTTTTGTCTTTTTTTCATGGCCACTCTTTTTTTTATTTGGGCTTCTTTGGCCTCTTTTATTTTTCATAAAGTCCGGAGTCTCATCCCGACTTATGGGGGAATCATAGTCTCCATCATCCTTTCCTCACTGGGATAATGCTCTAATAATGATGATCATCACACTTTTATTTTTCTTACAACTCAACAATTACAACTCGATACTTAGAACAAAATATGACTCTATATGAATGCCTCCGGCGGTGTACCGGGATATGCAATGAATCAAGAGTGACATGTATGAAAGAATTATGAACGGTGGCTTTGCCACAAATACAATGTCAACTACATGTTCATGCAAAAAAGCAATATGACAAAAGTAATGTGTGTCATATGAACGGAATGGTGGAAAGTTGCATGGCAATATATCTCGGAATGGCTATGGAAATGCCATGATAGGTAGGTATGGTGGCTGTTTTGAGGAAGGTATATGGTAGGTGTATGATACCGGCGAAAAGTGCGCGGTCTTAGAGAGGCTAGAAGTGGTGGAAGGGTGAGAGTGTGTATAATCCAAGGACTCAACATTAATCAAAAGAACTCATGCACTTGTTGCAAAAATTTAGAAGTTATCAAAAACCAAAGCACTAAACACATACTCCTAGGGGGATAGATTGGTAGGAAAAGACCATCACTTGTCGCCGACTGCCACTCATACGGAAGACAATCAATAAATAAAATTGTGCTCCGACTTCATCACAAAGCGGTTCTCCATACGTGCATGCTACGGGAATCACGAACTTCAACACAAGCATTCTTTAAATTCATAATATTTGATATTATCACCTCCATATCTCAAAACAATTATCAAGCATCAAACTTATCTTAGTACTCAACGCACTCAAAAGAAAGTTTCACAAATCTTGAATACCAAGTATATTATCTTTAAGCAAATTACCATGCTATTAACAACTCTCAAAATAATCTAAGTGAAGCATTAGAGATCAATAGTTTCTTTAAAACAAATCCACCACCGTGCTCTAAAAGATATAAGTGAAGTACTAGAGCAAATGACAAACTACTCTGAAAGATATAAGTGAAGATCAATAAGTACTCGAATAATTATGCAACTATGCAAAGGCTCTCTCTCATTAAAGAATTTCAGATCTTGATACTTTATTCAAACAGCAAGCAAAGCTAAAGAAAACTACATTGCAAGGATAGCACAACTCATGTGAAGAAGCAAAAACTTAGGCTCAACCGATACTAACCGATAGTTGATGAAGAAGAAAGGTGGGATGCCTACCGGGGCATCCCCAAGTTTAGATGCTTGAGACTTCTTGAAACAATATCTTGGGGTGCCTTGGGCATCCCCAAGATTGAACTTTTGTGTCTCCTTAATTCCTCTCATATCATGGTTTCCCTTTTTATCAAAAGCTTCATTCACAACAAACTCAACAAGAACTCGTGAGATAGGTTAGTATAAACCAATGCAAAACCATAACATCTTCTACTGTAACAAATCACTAACATTATTATTCAACATAGAATACTAAATGTCTCTGCATATTTAATACTCCTATCCTCAAATAGAATCATTGAACAAGCAAACATATGCAGACAATGCAACCGTAACAGCAATCTGCCAAAACAGTACAGTCTGTAAAGAATGCAAGAGTATCAATACTTCCCTGACTCCAAAAATTCTGAACTAAAATTCCCACTGTAATAAATTTACCAGAGCTTAATATGCAAAAACGATTCATCGTTATACCATTCTCTGACTTTTGTAGGTCATTTTTGCAACAGCGGTAAACTTTCTGTTTTCAAACAGCAACATGTATATAAGCAAAATAAGCATGGTAAAGGCTATCCTTGACTTCTTTTATTGAAACTAAAGATGCAAAACATTATTCTAACTAACAGCAAGCAAAAACTAACAAAAGAAAATGACGCTCCAAGAAAAACACATATCATGTGGCAAATAAAAATATAACTCCAAGTAAAGTTACCGATGAACGAAGACGAAAGAGGGGATGCCTTCCGGGGCATCCCCAAGCTTAGTTGCTTGGTTGTCCTTGAATATTACCTTGGGGTGCCTTGGGCATCCCCAAGCTTAGGCTCTTTCCACTCCTTATTCCATAATCCATCGAATCTGTACCCAAAACTTGAAAACTTCAACCACACAAAACTCAAAACAAAACTCGTAAGCTCCGTTAGTATAAGAAAATAAATCACCACTTAGGTACTGTAATTAACTCATTCAAAATTCATATTGGTGTAAATCCTACTGTATTATAACATCTCTATGGTTCATACCACTTAATACTAGCCATAGATGCATCAAAATAAGCAAACAACACAATGAAAACAGAATCTGTCAAAAACAGAACAGTCTGTAGTAATCTGTATCAAACGTATACTTATAGATCCCCAAAAATTATGAAATAAATTGCTGGACCTGAGAAATTCGTATATTAATCATCTGCAAAAAGAATCAACCTAAAATCACTATCCAGTAAAAAATGGCAGCCATTCTCGTGAGTGGAAAAGTTTCTGTTTTCTACAGCAAGATCATATAAACTTCACCCAAGTCTTCCCAAAGGTTCTAATTGGCACTTTATTGAAAAAAAAGCTATAAAACATGCTTACTACAGTAGCATAATCATGTGTACACACAAAAAAAGTAAGGGTAAATATTGGGTTGTCTCCCAACAAGCGCTTTTCTTTAACGCCTTTCTAGCTAGGCATGATGATGACAATGATGCTCACATAAAAGATAAGAATTGAAACATAACGGGAGCATCATGAAGCATATGACTAGCACATTTAAGTCTAACCCACTTCCTATGCATAGGGATTTTGTTAGCAAACAACTTATGGGAACAACAATCAACTAGCATAGGAAGGTAAAACAAGCATAGCTTCAAAATTTTAAGCACATAGAGAGGAAACTTGACACTATTGCAATTCCTACAAGCATATGTTCCTCTCTCATAATAATTTTCAGTAGCATCATGAATGAATTCAACAATATAACCAGCACCTAAAGCATTCCTTTCATGATCTACAAGCATAGAAAATTTACTATTCTCCACATAAGCAAAATTCTTCTCATGAATAGTAGTGGGAGCAAACTCAACAAAATAACTATCATATGATTGAAAATTAAGATCAAGATGACAAGTTTCATGGTTATCATTATTCTTTAAAGCATACGTGTCATCACAATAATCATCATAGATAGGAGGCATGCTTTCATCATAGTAAATTTGCTCATCAAAGCTTGGGGGACAAAAATATCATCTCCATCAAACATAACTTCCCCAAGTTTGTGGCCTTGCATATCATTAGCATCATGGATATGCAAGGAATTCATACTAACAACATTGCAATCATGCTCATTATTCACATATTTCATGCCAACCATTCTATGTAATTCTTCTTCTTGCAATTGAGCACAATTTTCCTTTCCATCATACTCACGAAAGATATTAAAAAGACGAAGCGTATGAGACAAACTTAACTCCATTTTTAGTTTTCTTTTATAAACTAAACTAGTGATAAAACAAGAAACAAAAAGATTCGATTGCAAGATCTAAAGATATACCTTCAAGAACTCACCGCGCCAAAAAAGAGCTTACTTGACGGAGTGTGAGTACCCTTTACCTAGCCTCCCCGGCACCGGCACCAGAGAAGAGCTTAGTTGACGGAGTGTGAGTACCCTTTACCTGGCCTCCCCGACAACGGCGCCAGAAAAGAGCTTGATGTCTACTACACAACCTTCTTCTTGTAGACGTTGTTGGAACTGCAAGTGCACAGGTTTGTAGGACAGTAGGAAATTTCCCTCAAGTGGATGACCTCAGGTTTATCAATCCGTAGGAGGCGTAGGATGAAGATGGTCTCTCTCAAGAAACTCTGCAACCAAATAACAAAGAGTCTCTTGTGTCCCCAATACACCCAATACAATGGTAAATTGTATAGGTGCACTAGTTCGGCGATGAGATGGTGATACAAGTGCAAAGTAGATAGTAGATAAAGGTTTTTGTAATCTAAAATATTAAAAACAGCAAGGTAGCGAGCGATAAAAGTGAGCCTAAACGGTATTGCAATGATAGGAAACAAGGCCTAGGGTTCATACTTTCACTAGTGCAAGTTCTCTCAACAATAATAACATAGATAGATCATATAACAAGCCCTCGACATGCAACAAAGAGTCACTCAAAAGCCACTAATAGCGGAGAACAAACGTAGAGATTATGGTAGGGTACGAAAACACCTCAAAGTTATCCTTCTGTTCTATCTATTCAAGAGTTCGTAGTAAAATAACATAAAGCTATTCTTTCCTCTCAATCCCTCATAGAGTTCATACTAGAATAACACCTTAAGACACAAATCAACCAAAACCCTAATGTCACCTAGATACTCCATTGTCACCTCAAGTATCCGTGGGCATGATTATACAATATGCATCACACAATCTCAGATTCATCCAACCAACATAAAAGTACTTCAAAGAGTGCCCCAAAGCTACTATCGGAGAGTCAAGAACATGTGCCAACCCCTATGCATAGGTTCCCAATGTCACGAAACCCGCAAGTTGATCACGAAAACATACATCAATTGGATCGCAAGACATACATCAAGTGTTCTCATAAAAGACTCAATCCGATAAGATAACTTCAAAGGGGAAACTCAATTCATCACAAGAGAGTAGAGGGGGAGAAAACATCATAAGATCCAACTACAATAGCAAAGCTCGGGATACATCAAGATCGTGCCATAGAGGGAACGCGAGAGAGAACACGAGAGAGAGAGAGAGAGAGATCAAACGCCATAGAGGGAACGCGAGAGAGAACACGAGAGTGAACTACTCCCTCCTCGTCATGGATAGCACCGGGATGATGAAGATGGCCACCGGTGATGGGATCCCCTCCGGCAGGGTGCCGGAACAGGGTCCCGATTGGTTTTTGGTGGCTCTGGAGGCTTGCGGCAGGGGAACTCCCGATCTAGGTTCTATTCTGGAAGTTTTAGGGTACGTAGGTATATATGGGTGCAAGGGGTACGTCGGAGGAGCTACGGGGGCCCCACGAGGCAAGGGGCGCGCCCAGGGGGGGTTGGGGGGCGCCCCCCACCCTCGTGGGCAGCCCGTATCTCCCCTGACGTGCACTCCAAGTTCCCTGGGTTGCTTTCCTTCCAAAAATAACTTCTCCAGTCGATTTCGTTCCGTTTTGACTCCTCTGATATTCCTTTTCCTCGAAACACTGAAATAGGCATAAAACAGCAAATCTGGGATGGGCCTCCGGTTAATAGATTAGTCCCAAAAATAATATGAAAGTGGATAATAAAGCCCAATATTGCCTAAATCAGTAGATAAAGTAGCATGGAGCAATCAAAAATTATAGATACGTTGGAGACGTATCAGATAATAAAGCCCAATATTGCCTAAAACAGTAGATAAAGTAGCATGGAGCACTCAAAAATTATAGATATGTTGGAGACGTATCAGCGCACCCTGGGGAGTCCTCCCACCGGGAGTAGGATTCCCCCCCTTCGAAGTAGTAGGAGTAGGAGAGAAGGAAGGGGAAGAGAGAAGAGAAGGAAGGAGGGGCGCCACCCCTCCCCCTAGTCCAATTCGGACTAGGCCTTGGGGGGCGCGCGGCCTACCCTAGGCAGCCTCTCTCTCTCTCTTCCCTAAAGCCCAATAAGGCCCATATACTCCCCGGCTCGTAACTCTCCCGTACTCCGATAAATACCCGAACCACTTAGAACCTTTTCGATGCCCGAATATAGCCTTCCAATATATCGATCTTTACGTCTCGAACGTTTCGAGATTCCTCATCATGTCCCTGATCTCCTCCGGGACTCCGAACAACCTTTAGTACATAAAAACACATAAACTCATAATACGGATTGTCACCGAACGTTAAGCGTGCGGACCCTATGGGTTCGAGAACTATGTAGACATGACAGATACTCATCTCCGGTCAATAACCAACATCGGAACCTAGATGCTCATATCGGCTCCTACATATTCTACGAATATCTTTATCGGTCAAACCGCATAACAACATACATTGTTCCCTTTGTCATTAGTATGTTACTTGCCCGAGATTCGATCGTCGGTATCTCAATACCTAGTTCAATCTCGTTATCGGCAAGTCTCTTTACTCGTTTCGTAAAGCATCATACCGCAACTAACTCATTAGTCACATTGCTTGCAAGGCTTATAGTGATGTGCATTACCGAGAGAGCCCAGAGATACCTCTCCGAGAATCGGAGTGAAAAATCCTAATCTTGATCTACACCAACTCAACAAGTACCATTGGAGACACCTATAGAGAACCTTTATAATCACCCAGTTATGTTGTGACGTTTGGTAGCACACCAAGTGTTCCTCCAGTATTCGTGAGTTGCATAATCTCATAGTCATAGGAACATGTATAAGTCATGAAGAAAGTAATAGCAATAAACTAAACGATCAAGGTGCTAAGCTAACAAAATGGGTCAAGTCAATCGCATCATTCTCTAACGATGTGATCCCGTTAATCAAATGACAACTCATGTCTATGGCTAGGAAACTTAACCATCTTTGATTCAACGAGCTAGTCAAGTAGAGGCATAGTAGTGACACTCTGTTTGTCTATGTATCCACACATGTACTATGTTTCCAGCTAATAAAATTCTAGCATGAATAATAAAAATTGATCATGATATATGGAAATATAAATAACAACTTTATTATTGCATCTAGGGCATATTTCCTTCAGTCTCCCACTTGCACTAGGGTCAATAATCTAGTTCACATCGTCATGTGATTTAACACCAATAGTTCACATCTTTATGTGATTAGTCCACATCTCCATGTGACTAACACCCAAAGGATTTACTAGAGTCAATAATCTAGTTCACATCTCTATGTGATTAACACCCAAAGAGTCATCATGTTTTTTTGTGAGAGAAATTTACTCAACGGGTCTGCTATGTTCAGATATGCAAATACTATCAGGACTAAGTTCTTGATAAATTCAAGTCCAATTAATCATATTACTTAATAGTCCCACTTAGATAGACATCCCTCTAATCATCTAAGTGATCACGTGATCCAAATCAACTAAACAATGTCCGATCATCACGTGAGTTGGAGTAGTTTTTAATGGTGAACATCACTATGTTGATCATATCTACTATATGATTAACGCTTGATACGTCCATTTCGCATCATGCTTTTATGACAATATTTATTGCATTATGGGCTGTTATTTCACGTTATGTCACGATACTTATGGCTATTCTCTCTTATTTTACAAGGTTTATATGAAGAGGGAGAATGCCGACAGCTGGAATTCTGGGCTGGAAAAGGAGCAAATATTGGAGGCCTATTCTACGCAACTCCAAAAGTCCTGAAACTCCACGGAATACCTTGAAATAAATAAAGAAAAATCATCGCCAAAGATGAAAGCCAGGGGGCCCACACCCTGCTCACGAGGGTGGGGGCGCCCCCCCGGGTGCGCCCCTACCTCGTGGGCCCCCTGGTGGCTCTCCGACGCCCATCTTCTCCTATATGAATTCTTTCAATGAGAAAAAAATAGAGGAAAACCTTTCGGGACGAGACTCCACCGCCACGAGGCGGAACCTTGGCGGAACCAATCTAGGGTTCTGGCAGAGCTCTTCTGCCGGGGACACTTCCCTCCGGGAGGGGGAAATCATCACCATCGTCATCACCAACGCTCCTCTCATCGGGAGAGGGCAATCACCATCAACATCTTCACCAGCACCATCTCATCTCCAAACCCTAGTTCATCTCTTGTATCCAATTCTTGTCTCCAAGCCCGGGATTGGTGCTAGTAGGTTGCTAGTAGTGTTGATTTCTCTTTGTAGTTGATGCTAGTTGGTTTATTTGGTGGAAGACCATATGTTCAGATCCTTTATGCATATTATTACCCCTCTGATTATGAACATGAATATGCTTTGTGAGTAATTACGTTTGTTCCTGAGGACAAGGGAGAAGTTTTGCTATTAGTAGTCATGTGAATTTGGTATTCGTTCGATATTTTGATGAGATCTATGTTGTCTAACCTCTAGTGGTGTTATGTGAACGTCGACTACATAACACTTCACCATTATTTGGGCCTAGAGGAAGGCATTGGGAATTAATAAGTAGATGATGGGTTGCTAGAGTGACAGAAGCTTAAACCCTAGTTTATGCGTTGCTTCGTAAGGGGCTGATTTGGATCCACATGTTTCATGCTATGGTTAGGTTTGCCTTAATACTTTTGTTGTAGTTGCGGATGCTTGCAATAGAGGTTAATCATAAGTGGGATGCTTGTCCAAGTAAGGTCAGTACCCGAGCACTGGTCCACCCACATATCAAATTATCAAAGTACCGAACGCGAATCATATGAGCATGATGAAAACTAGCTTGACGATATTCCCATGTGTCCTCGGGAGTGCTTTTCCTATTATAAGAGTTTGTCCAGGCTTGTCCTTTGCTACAAAAAGGATAGGGCCACCTTGCTGCACCTTATTTACTTTTATTACTTGTTGCTCGTTACAATTTATCTTATCACAAAACTATCTGTTACCATTTATTTCAGTATTTGCAGAGAACACCTTGCTGAAAATCACTTATCATTTCCTTCTGCTCCTTGTTGGGTTCGACATTCTTACTTATCGAAAGGACTACGATAGATCCCCTATACTTGTGGGTCATCAACGCTCGACCTTTCGGTCTCCAGTGTTCGGAGGCCATATCTGCATATGCTAGGCTCGCCAAGTTTAACCCGAGTATTCCGCGTGTGCAAAACTGGCTTGCACCCGTTGTATGTTAACATAGAGCCTATCACACCCGATCATCACGTGGTGTCTCAGCACGAAGAACTTTCGCAACGGTGCATACTCAGGGAGAACACTTATATCTTGAAATTTAGTGAGAGATCATCTTATAATGCTACTGCCGAACTAAGCAAAACAAGATGTATAAAAGATAAACATCACATGCTATCAAAATATGTGACATGATATGGCCGTCATCATCTTGTGCCTTTGATCTTCATCTCCAAAGTACCGTCATGATCTCTATTGTTAGTGGCATGACACCATGATCTCCATCATCTTGATCTCTATCAACGTGTCGTCACATGGTCGTCTCGCCAACTATTGCTCTTGCAACTATTGCTATCGCATAGCGATAAAGTAAAGCAATTATTTGGCACTTGCATTTTATGCAATAAAGAGACAACCATAAGGCTTCTGCCAGTTGCCGATAACTTCAACAAAACATGATCATCTTATACAACAACTTATATCTCATCACGTCTTGACCATATCACATCACAACATACCCTGCGAAACCAAGTTAGACGTCCTCTACTTTGTTGTTGCAAGTTTTACGTGGCTGCTACAGGCTGAGTAAGAACCGTTCCTATCTACGCATCAAAAACCACAACGCGGTATATTGATTGCTTTTTGATCTTCAGAAAAACACTGTTCATGGAATCTGATTCAACTAAAGTTGGAGAAGAAGACACCCACTGCCACCTGTGTGCGAAACACGGCAGTAGAACCAGTCTCACGTAAACGTACACGTAATGTCGGTCTAAGTCGCTTCATCCAAAAATACCGCCGAATAAAGAATCAACTACCGACGGCAAGCAATATGTATATACCCACGCCCACAACTCCTTTGTGTTCTACTCGTGCATATAACATCTACGCATAAACCTGGCTCTGATACCATTGTTGGGGAACGCAGTAATTTCAAAAAAAATCCTATGTACACGCAAGATCATGGAGATGCATAGCAACAAGACGGGAGAGTATCGTGTACGTACCCTCGTAGACCATAAGTGGAAGTGTTATGACAACGCGGTTGATATAGTCATACATCTTCACGATCGACCAATCTAGCACCGAAGGTACGACACCTCCGTGATCTGCACACGTTCAGCTCGGTGACGTCCTGCGAACTCACGATCCATTAGAGCTTCGAGGGAGAGCGTTGTCAGCATGACGGCATGATGACGGTGATGATTTTGCTACCAGAACAGGGCTTCGCCTAAGCACCGCTACGATATAACCGAGGTGGAGTATGGTGGAGAGGGCCACCGCACACGGCTAAAAGATCAATGATCAACTTGTGTGTCTATGGGGTGCCCCCTTCCCCCGTATATAAAGGAGTGGAGGAGGGGGAGGGCCGGCCCTCTACTATGGCGCGCCCTGGGGAGTTCTACTCCCACCGGGAGTAGGATTACCCCCTTCCAAGTAGTAGGAATAGGAGAGAAGGAAGGGGAAGAGAGAAGAGAAGGAAGGAGGGGCGCCGCCCCTCCCCCTAGTCCAATTCGGACTAGGCCTTGGGGGGCGCGCGGCTTGCTCTAGGCAGCCTCTCTCTCTCTTCCCTAAAGCCCAATAAGGCCCATATACTCCCCGTCTCGTAACTCTCCCGTACTCCGATAAATACCAGAACCACTCAGAACCATTTTGATGCCCGAATACAGCCTTCCAATATATCGATCTTTACGTCTCGAACATTTCGAGATTCCTCATCATGTCCCTGATCTCATCGGGATTCCGAACAACCTTCAGTACATCAAAACACATAAACTCATAATACCGATCGTCACCGAACATTAAGCGTGAGGACCCTACGGGTTCGAGAACTATGTAGACATGACCGAGACTCATCTCCGGTCAATAACCAACAGCGGAACCTAGATGCTCATATCGGTTCCTACATATTCTACGAATATCTTTATCGGTCAAACCGCATAACAACATACATTGTTCCCTTTGTCATTGGTATGTTACTTGCCCAAGATTCGATCATCGGTATCTCAATACCTAGTTCAATCTCGTTATCGGCAAGTCTCTTTACTCGTTCCGTAAAGCATCATCTCGCAACTAACTCATTAGTCACATTGCTTGCAAGGCTTATAGTGATGTGCATTACCGAGAGAGCCCAGAGATACCTCTCCGACAATCGGAGTGACAAATCCTAATCTTGATCTATGCCAACTCAACAAGTACCACCGGAGACACCTATAGAGCACCTTTATAATCACCCAGTTACGTTGTGACGTTTGGTAGCACACAAAGTGTTCCTCCGGTATCTGGGAGTTGCATAATCTCATAGTCATAGGAACATGTATAAGTCATGAAGAAAGCAATAGCAATAAACTAAACGATCAAGGTGCTAAGCTAATGGAATGGGTCAAGTCAATCACATCATTCTCTAAAGATGTGACCCCGTTAAACAAATGACAACTCATGTCTATTGCTAGGAAACTTAACCATCTTTGATTCAACGAGCTAGTCAAGTAGAGGCATACTAGTGACACTCTGTTTGTCTATGTATCCACACATGCACTAGTAGAAAACATGGCTTCCATTCGGGCCTGGCCAGGCCATTTGTCCCGGTTCGGCCACGAACCGGGACACATGGGGGCATTCGACCCGGTTTGTGAGCCCAAGGGGACGGCCGGGGCCTCTTAGGCATTGGTCCCGGTTCATGTGGACCCATTTGTGCCGGTTCTAGGCACGAACCAGGACCAATGGGCATCGCTCCTGGCCCTCAACCATTGGTCCCGGTTCTTGGCTTGAACCGGGATAGGTGGCTGGGCTTTAGTCCCGGTTTCAGCCACGAACTGGGACAAATGAGCTGCCTATATATACCCCATCGCCACAGCAGAGCACTCCACAATGATCTGTTTTTTCTGGCCGGCAAGGGGAGGGCATTTGGGTGCTCTAGCTCACCTCCTATGCACATGATGTGTTCGATGAAATGTCTGAGCCACACTAGTTAATCTTTCTCCTCTCAAAACTCGACCTCCGAGCTCCATTTTCCCCGAGATTTGTCCAGGTTTAGCTGTCCGTCATGTCCCATCCCCGTCTTCACCGCCATCGATCGCCCGCCCCGATCTCGTCGCCGGCACCATCGTGATGAGCCTCTTGTTCTTATCTTCTTTCTGAAAGAATTTTTTTTACTTCAGATAGATACTTGTCTAATTTTCTTACTTTTATTATTCCTTGTTATTATATAGTGCGATGGTTTTGGTATTCGCCCCCGTCGGGCCTCGTCCTGTCTATGATTCAGATGTGGTATATATTATCATTTTATAACTATTTGGTTCATTTATTGTTTATGAAAATTATGCCAACCAACGTGACATATATTTTATTTATCTAGGAGGTGGTTGAACCGGAAATTCCAACCGACCCTATTTACGGGAGGTTAAATTTAGTTGAAGAAGAAAACAATTAGTTGAAGGAAAGAATAAAAAAATTAGGAGGAGAAGATGATATTGGAGTTGCATGTTGCGGATGTCGTCGATGATCACAAGATCAAGTGGATGCAATGCGGTTGAAGATTAGAAAGATTAGAAAATATGCCATTCATACCAAGGCTTGGTATCATTATGCAATTGGATCAATTGTTATCTTTGCAATTATGATTACATTTCTTGTTGAATTGGAATGTTTTACATAATTTCAATGTATGGTTTAATTAGATGCTCTAGAGAGCTATATGTTGTTCAATGAGAACTATGTATGTACTTTGGTTTTAATGTGATGATGAACTTCTATTAATTTGGTCACTTATCAATTTCAGGGTCTTACATCTCAAAATAATCAGTAAATGCATGAAAATAACAAATGAAGTCAGAAAGGGTTGAAAATTGATGATGTGGCTTTGAATTGTGCATTTTGAACACAGAAACACTCTGGAGTTCAAATAATTTCAAAAAATGAAATCCCTTTGTAACAGACGAGTTTCCGTATGAAACCCTGATACTTCGAAAGAGATTGTCCTTTTTGTACACGAAGTGCATCCAGTTTTTGCCGTAACCCTCTCTACTTTCTTGCACATGCTATGTGGGTGAAATGATGATACCATGCCAACTTTTAACTTTTCAGAGTTCATTTGAAATGCTTTTCAATTTCAGGGTCTTATAGCTGAAAATAATCAGTAAATGCATGAAAAATAACAAATGAAGTCAGAAAGGGTTGAAAATTTATTATGTGGCCTTTAATGGTGCATTTTGAACACATAAATATTGTGGAGTTCAAATAAGTTCAAAAAAATGAAATCCCTTTGTAATAGACAAGTTTCCGTATGAAACCCTGATCCTTTGAAGGAGATTGTCTGTTTTGTACACGAAGTGCATCCAGTTTTTGCCGTAACCCTCTCTACTTTCTTACACATGCTATGTGGGTCAAATGATGATACCATGCCAACTTTCAACCTTTTCAGAGTTCATTTGAAATGCTTATGAATTTCAGGGTAAATAGCTCAAAATAATTAGTAAATGCATGAAAAATAACAAATGAAGTCAGAAAGGGTTGAAAATTGATGATGTCGCTTTGAATGGTGCATTCACTAGTAGAAAAGGGGGCAAAGGTCCAGGCCGGGTAAGCCCATTAGTCCCGGTTCAGTCTAGAACCGGGACCCATGGGGGCATTGGACCCGGTTCGTGAGCCTCGGGGGCCGGCCGGGCCACGTGGGCCATTGGTCCCTATTCGTCTGGACCTTTTGGTCCCGGTTGGTGGGACGAGCCAGGACCAATGGGCCTCGCTCCTAGCCCACCACCATTGGTCCCGGTTGGTGGCTCGAACCGGGACCAACGGCTAAATAATGCAGAAAACAAAACAAAAAAATTGGAAAAAAAATAAAAATAGCAACAATAAGTATTTTGTTGTAAGTAGAAACAAAATAAAATAAATAAATCAAGAAAGAAAACAAAAAAAAACAAAAAAAGTGTTTTCA
>NC_041385.1:17093338-17096374 GCF_002162155.2 Triticum dicoccoides
TTTTGCTATTAAAGTTTGTAACAAAATTTTAATTACTTATTTATTTTCTTTTATGATAATTCTTTTTGCTTTTAATGTTTTGAACAAAATTCTAATTACTTATTTATTTTCTTTTATGATAATTCTTTTTGCTATTAAAGTTTGTAACAAAATTCTAATTACTTATTTATTTTCTTTTATGATAATTCTTTTTGCTTTTAATGTTTTGCACTAAATTCTAATTACTTATTTATTTTGTTTTATGATAATTATTTTTGCTATTAAAGTTTGTAACAAAATTCTATATAATTTTAGTTTGAATAATACTAGAGGTTTATAAAAGCTTTTTAGTTGATTCCTTTAGTACCATTTCTAAGGCTGTTACAAAGGCATTTTATTTGGTATAGGATTTAAGGCTGGGGCCCCACGAGCACCTTTTAGTACCGGTTCATGGCATGAACCGGTAAAAGAGTATTTTAGTTAATTCTTTCTGCAGTTGTTTTTTAGTCACAACTCGCCAAGCGAGAGGCACTCACAGCGGTTTATAAGCCCTGAGTGTAGAATAGATGAAGGGAGAAGCGCAGTGCTCACCTGCACGTTGGCCTGAAGCTAAGCAACGTGCAGGTGAGCATTGCGCCTCTCTTTTATTTTGGCATGGTATCATCATTTCATCCACATAGGATATGAAGAAAGTTGAGAGGGTTACGGCAAAAACTTGATGCACTTCGTGTACAAAACGGACAATCTCTTTCGAAGTATCAGGATTTCATACGGAAACTTGTCTGTTACAACATGCATTTCAAATGAACTACAAAAAGGTTGAAAGTTGGCATGGTATCATCATAATAGTTGTGGAGAAAGTCTTAACTTTTTCTTCGCTTGTGTCCTTTCCTTATTGCGCCATAACCATGGATAATCTTCATCATTTATCAGGATGCTTGGGCCAGCCTTGACTTTGAAAGGAGGAATTTCATGAAACTTTTCATAATTGTCGGACATGTCTATCTTGACCTCCACTCCCACGATGTCCCCTTTTCCTGAAAGAACTATGTGACACTTAAACAAAGGGACCTTAAAATCTACTCCGTAGTCAAGTTCCCATATGTCCACTATGTAACCATAATATGTGTCCTTTCCCCTCTTGGTGGCTGCATCAAAACGGACACCGCTGTTTTGGTTGGTGCTCTTTTGATCTTGGGCGATTGTGTAAAATGTATTCCCATTTATCTCGTATCCTTTCCAAATCGTAACAGTCGAAGATGGTCCCCTGGACAACGAGTACAGCTCATCACAAACAGTGTTTTCATCTCTGAGACATGTTTCCAACCAACTACTGAAAGTCCTGATGTGTTCACATGTAATCCAGTCGTCGCACTACTCTGGGTGTTTGGAGCGCAGACTGTTCTTGTGTTCATCGACATAAGGGGTCACCAAGGTAGAGTTCTGTAGAACTGTGCAGTGTGCTTGAGACCAAGAATATCCGTCCCCGCATATTATTGTCTCCCCTCCAAGCGTGCCTTTTCCAGTCAGTCTCCCCTCATACCGCGATTTAGGGAGACCTATCTTCTTAAAGTCAGGAATGAAGCCAACACAAAACCCAATGACATCCTCTGTTTGATGGCCCATGGAGATGCTTCCTTCTGGCCTAGCGCGGTTACAGACATATTTCTTTAGGACTCCCATGAACCTCTCAAAGGGGTACATATTGTGTAGAAACACGGGGCCCAGAATGATAATCTCGTCAACTAGATGAACTAGGACGTGCGTCATCATATTGAAGAAGGATGGTGGGAAAACCAGCTCGAAACTGACAAGACATTGCACCACATCACTCCTTAGCCTTGGTATGATTTTTGGATCGATCACCTTTTGAGAGATTGCATTGAGGAATGCACTTAGCTTCACAATGGCTAATCAGACGTTTTCCGGTAGGAGCCCTCTCAATGCAACCGGAAGCAGTTGCGTCATAATCATGTGGCAGTCATGAGACTTTAGGTTCTGAAATTTTTTGTTGTAAGTAGAAACAAAATAAAATAAATAAAGCAAGAAAGAAAACAAAAAAACAAAAAAAGTGTTTTCAAATTTGAAAACTAATGGCACTAACAGAAAGTTTATAATTTTTTCTAAAACTAAAAGCAAAAAGAATTCAAAAATAAAGCAAAAAACAAAAGAAAATAAATAATGCAGAAAACAAAACAAAAAAACTGGAAACAAAAATAAAAATAGCAACAATAAGTATTTTGTTGTAAGTAGAAACAAAATAAAATAAATAAATGAAGAAAGAAAACAAAAAAAGTGTTTTCAAATTTGAAAACTAATGGCACTAACAGAAAGTTTATAATTTTTCTAAAACTAAAAGCAAAAAGAATTAAAAAATAAAGCAAAAAACAAAAGAAAATAAATAATGCAGAAAACAAAACAAAAAAATTGGAAAAAAATTCAAAATAGCAATAATATGTAAAGAAAACAAAAAAACAGAAAAAGTGCCTCCTACTGGGCCCCCACGGCCTGAATACGACTAGAAACCCAACAATGGGCCAGGATTCAGGCCCGTAGTAAGCCCAGTAGGCCCACAGGCACATAGAGACAGCTTAGGCCCGAAAGCCTGCTTTCGAGTGGAGCTCGAGAGGGTTGGCGCATCGCACCTTATAAACAGGTGCGGTTCTCTCTCAGCTAGCGAGGTGGGACTAAACTCCCACCACCATGCCGTTGTGCAAGGCCCATTGGTCCCGGTAGGTGGCACCAACCGGGGCTAAAGGGGTGCATTAGTCCTGGTTGGTGGCACCAACCGGGACTAAATTGGGCATTGGTCCCGGTTGGTGCCATGAACCGGGACCAAAGGCCTGGATATATAAGCAGCACTTGCCAAAAATTTAATTCAGTTCCTCATTCTCCCCGCCGCCGACGCCCTGCTCCTCGTCGTTGTCGCCCGCGCCCGTTGTCGCCGCCCCCGTCGTCGCCGCCCCCGTCATCACCCGCGCCCCGTGCCGCCCCGACGCCACCACCATGCCCCGCGCCGCCCCGACATCGCTCGCGCCCCGCGCCGCCCCGTCGTCA
>NC_041385.1:17096818-17103359 GCF_002162155.2 Triticum dicoccoides
CTGCCGCCCTCGAAGTGAGCCCCCCCCACACCCCCTTTCCCATGGTCCCGAGCGCCCCTTGCTCTGCCCCTGCTCCATGGTCGCCATCGGCCCCGGCACATTGAAGAGCAGAAGGAGAGAAGGAGAGGAGAGGAGAAGCAGAGAAGAGCAGAAGGAGAGGAGAGGCAAAATTTCAGAGTTTTTTGAGTGGTTTAGGAAAATTTAGAATATGCTAAATATGTCAAAAATGTTTCTTTTTGTTCGTAGCAAGTTTTTTGTTCATATATAGAAAGTTTTTATATATGACTATGGATACATGAGCAATGATGATCCATGGATGTATGCATTGATATATATGAGAAATGATGTTCATAGAATATTTACCAAGTATATATGTATTTTCTTTGTCAATTTATGTATATGTTCATATTGTGTATGTATAGTCAAATTGTGAATGATAGAAGTCATTTATGAATATGTTCATATTTAGAATAGAGGAAAAAGGAAAAAATAAGAAGAGAAAGTGTTTAATATAATTAGTTAGAAAAATAATAGAACTATATAGTTAAACTAGTTAATTTTTAGTAAGTACTACTTTATTTTATTTATAGTAAGTGCTTCATATATAGTTGAACTAGCTAGTTGATTTAATAAACTACTTTATTTTACTATATATAGAAGTAGTTTGTTTTTAGTAAGTACTACTTTATTTATTTATAGTAAGTGCTTAGTAGTTGAACTAGTTGATTTAATTAATAAAACTACTTTATTTAACTATATATAACTATATATAGAAGTAGTTCCCGCATCGACGTCGATGATGCCTATTCCCGCATCCTCGTCGTCGTCGACTCGGCGGTGGAGGCCTGCTTGATCAGGGCCATGTTCGGGACTGGGCTCCGCCGGGCTGGTATTTGGAGGTGCTACCTTCTGGGGGACGTAGGTTTGTGAGGAGGTAGCCCGTTGTTGACCCGATCCTTGTTTGATGGCGGTCGCGTGGGCCAGTGACGGTGCCGAGGCTTCCGACCACCGCGGAGGTCGTACGTCACCGTGTCAGCGAGGAGGACGAGCACGTCCGTCGCTACATGGTTGCATTGGAGGGCAGGTTCGACAATACATGGCAGGTTCTTCAGGGATCTCACTAGAGCTATGATCCTGTGATCGTTCCTTATCTTTGGGTGTCCATCGCCCGCGACGATACCCGTCGGGCGCTATGGTTCTAGCTGATTAATTAGCGATGCTATATGTATGATAGTATTCGAGGAGTATTAGTGATAATATTCGACGATGTACGGACACAAGAGATGATGTACTTTTGGTTATAATTGAATGCATGCTAATTTGAATACTACTTTATTTTACGATTTGGTTTTGCTTATTGAATGCTCATATTGGAAAATTAATCCTACTTTGAATGCTAAAATCAAAGAGCATTCTATGCAGAAATCTAGGAGCCCCCTCCATCATCCACGCCGTCTTGGGGGTAGCTTCTCCTTCATTCCCGTGTGCTAGACAATTTGGTGTAATAATGCACTTGGGAATGAAAGGAGGAGCTACGTACCATCTCCGATAGTCAACCCATGCATAATAATAATGATCTAATTTAGGTTTTTTAGTACATATATTTAATTGTACAAGTTTAATATTTGAATTATGAACTTAGGCCGGAAATGTCGTACTCGGACGACGAAAACTGCCCGGGGGAGTGCGACTGGTGCCACGATGACCGAGGTATGTGCGACAGGTTCATTGAGCTGGACAAAGATCGGTGCATCAACATTAAGCTCGAGGAGACCTTCGATGTTCATACGATACGCAACGACGACAATAGTTTTTTTCATAATTAAGCATGACTTCAACTATTTTAACGTGTATTTTTCATCTTTTCCAATTCGAGTAGCTTATCCCATGCTATGCAAGATGCTATGTCTTGGAGAGGATGGGTTTTGAAGACCATGAAAGTATGGAAACCAAAAAAATTCTCCTAAGGACCCATCATGGTGTGGATTTTAAAGTAAAGCTGTACAATGCTGAGAGTGTAACCCATTTTGGTTGCAAAAATTGGGAAGCACTTTGCAAGATGTATGGTTTTGATGAGGGTATGCTTGTCACCATGGATCTTGGTGATCCTACAATCAAGCAAGACAATATGGACATTTGCGTCCTTGTTGATACACCTCCAATTCTTCCCCCATGTGAGCTTAACATAGTTATTAAGTAATTTATATTGTTTATTTCAAAATAGTTGACAGCTTATTTCCATTGACAACTTAGTTTCATTCTTCAAAGAATGTGCGGAAGATGGTAGACAAAACCCACTACACCGATGGCTCCGAATTAACTTATAAGGAGAAAAATCATCTGATCGCATTTTGTACTCTTCTTGAGGATTATAATAACTATTATCGAACTCCTCCAAATTATGGTGAATACGTGCCACTAGTGCACGTGTCGAACGACGGTAACTTCTCTGGAGATACCCTGGTAATATTTTTTACTATTACGACATCCATGCATCTTTTGCATACTTCTAAAACTAGTACATCATTGCTAACTACAAAGTTATTACTATGTTTTTCAACAGATAATCCCGAATGATTGTGTGCCTCATCTGATGTATACGCATGGTCGCCTTGATGTTTTGAACATACAACCAGGTCGTCCTACGAATCTCAACTGTCCATACCAGATTTCTAAAAGAAGTGGAGACATGACAATCAAAGAGTGGAAAAAATGTATGGACAGTCGTAAGGAGCTTCTTGGAAGCAAAAGGAGGCGAAGTGCAAGAATTGGAGACATGATGATGTCGATTCTTCATAATGGAGACTCAGGGTCTATATTCTTTTATGCTATTTTACCTTAAGGGTGTTTAGGTCCTACCTGATACTGATGATCATGTGCTAAGAACAATTATGTAGGGTTGGGTTTGATGACTATGAGGATGATGATCGTATGACTTGTTATTAATAACGAGTAGAAGTTGTATGATGATGCATGATTAGTAGGACTTGTTATTATATATGATGATGTATGATGCGAGCATGCATGAGTTATTATATATTAGCGGGTGAAATGAACATAGCAGTAGCGTTGGTAAACCAAGGACGAAGATATAAGAGAGGACACTTCTCTCTATTAGCTAGCTAATAACAACCTAAAATTAACCCCCAAAACCCCTAAACTAGCCACTTTTTTTTTTAAAAAAAGGAAAACCTCAGCTCCAGCCAGCTGCTGACACGTGGAAGCCTTTTGGTCCCGGTTCATGTCACCAACCGGGCCCAAAGGCCCCCTTGCCTGGGCTGCTCGCAGTGCCCACGTGGAGGCCCATCTGTGCCGGTTCGTGTAAGAACCGTGACTAAAGGGGGGAGGCATTAGTAACGACCCTTTAGTCCCGGTTCAAGAACCGGGACAAAAGGCCCTCACCAACCGGGACAAATGCCCTATTTTCTAGTAGTGATTTTGAACACAGAAAAACTCCGGAGTTCAAATAAGTTCAAAAAATGAAATCCCTTTGTAGCAGATGAGTTTCCGTATGAAACCATGATACTTCGAAAGAGATTGTCCGTTTTGTACATGAAGTGCATCCAGTTTTTGCCGTTATCCTCTCTACTTTCTTGCACATGCTATGTGGGTCAAATGATGATACCATGCCAACTTTCAACCTTTTCAGGGTTCATTTGAAATGCTTATCAATTTCAGGGTCATATAGCTCAAAATAATCAGTAAATGCATGAAAAATAACAAATGAAGTCAGAAAGGGTTGAAAATTGATGATGTCGCTTTGAATGGTGCATTTTGAACACAGAAAAACTCCGGAGTTCAAATAAGTTCAAAAAAATGAAATCCCTTTGTAACAAACGAGTTTCCGTATGAAACCCTGATACTTCAAAAGAGATTGACCTTTTTGTACACGAAGTGCATCCAGTTTTTTCCGTAACCCTCTCAACTTTCTTGCACATGCTATGTGGGTGAAATGATGATACCATGCCAACTTTCAACCTTTTCAGAGTTCATTTGAAATGCTTTTCAATTTCAGGGTCTTATAGCTCAAAATAATCAGTAAATGCATGAAAAATAACAAATGAAGTCAAAAAGGGTTGAAAATTTATGATGTGGCTTTGAATGGTGCATTTTGAACATAGAAAAACTGTGGAGTTCAAATAAGTTCAAAAAAATGAAATCCCGTTGTAACAGACGAGCTTCCGTATGAAACCCTGATACTTCGAAAGAGATTGTCCATTTTGTACACGAAGTGCATCCAGTTTTTGCTGTAACCCTCTCTACTTTCTTGTACATGCTAAGTGGGTCAAATGATGATACCATGCCAACTTTTAACCTTTTCAGAGTTCATTTGAAATGCTTTTCAATTTCAGGGTCTTATAGCTCAAAATAATCAGTAAATGCATGAAAAATAACAAATTAAGTTAGAAAGGGTTGAAATTTATGATGTGGCTTTGAATGGTGCATTTTGAACACAGAAAAACTATGGAGTTAAAATAAGTTCAAAAAAGTGAAATGCCTTTGTAACAGACGAGCTTCCGTATGAAACCCTAATACTTCGAAAGAGATTGTCCGTTTTGTACACGAAGTGCGTCCAGTTTTTGCCGTAACCCTCTCTACTTTCTTGCACATGCTATGTGGGTGAAATGATGATACCATGCCAACTTTCAACCTTTTCAGACTTCATTTGAAATGCTTTTCAATTTCAGGGTCTTATAGCTCAAAATAATCAGTAAATGCATGAAAAATAACAAATGAACCTCAAAATAATATAAACTTTAATAAAATATATAAGTAGAAACAAAACAAAATAAAATAAAATAAACTTTAATAACATAAATAAAATTTATGAAACTAAAATTATCAAAGTATTTTCTGTTCAAAACATTATAAGCAACCTCTAGTATTATTGAAACTAAAATTATATAAAATTTACGCAACTAAATTATCAAAGTATTTTCTGTTCAAAATCATTAAAAGCAAAAAGAATTTTCATAAAGAACTTTTTTTGTCAAAAACTTTAATAGCAAAAAGAATTATCAGAAAATAAAATAAATAAGTAATTAGAAACAAAATAAAATAAAATAAGTAAGTATTTTGTTGTAAGTAGAAACAAAACAAAATATATAAAGCAAAAAAGAAAACAAAAAAACTGGGAAAAAATAAAAAATTTGCCAACTACTGGGCCACCACGGCCTGAATATGACTAGAAACCCATCAATGGGCCAGGATTCAGGCCCGTAGAAGGCCCAGTAGGCCCATCAGGCATAGCAGTCACAATTAGGCTTGAAAGCCTGTAATGGAGAGGAGCTCGAGAGGGGTGCGGCAGTGGAGCTTATAAACCACTTTGCGCCCCTCTCAACTAGCAAGGTGGGACTAAACTCCCACCACCGCATCGCTGTGCAAGGCCTTTGGTCCCGGTTGGTGACACCAACCGAGACTAAAAGGGTGCATTGGTACCGGTTGGTGGCACCAACCGGGACCAATGCCCCCCCTTTAGTCCCGGTTGGTGCCACCAACCGGTACCAAAGGCCACTGCTTCCCGCCCTTTGGGCTGCTGAAAAGACACCTTTGGTCCTCGGTTGGTGGCACCAACCAGGACTAAAGGGGGCATTGGTCCCGGTTGGTGCTATGAATCGGAACCAATGCTCTGGGTATATAAGAAGGAATAGTGAAAACTTTCACTTCTCATCTCGCAGTTGCCGCCCCGACGACGCCGACGACATCGACGCCGCCAGGCTGCCGCCCCCGTCCACCCCCGTATGTCATCTCCGTCATCGCCCTCGCCCCTGCCCTGGCCTCGCCGCACCCTGCCCCGACCTCGACGCGCCTTGCCCCGACCTCGCCGCGCGATGCCCCCACCTTGCCGTCGTTCGCCTGCACTGTGAGCCTCAACGTGGTGCGGAGTAGTAGATGATGATGTATGTATGTTCATATGCGAAAAGTTAGGATTTTTTTCCCGTTCATAGATTTTTTTGGTGATATTATTGTAGAATATGAAAATGTTTGTATGTTCATATGCAAAGAATATGCCTTTTTTATAGAATTTTTATGATTTTTTTTCTGTTGTAATTTTGTTCATAGAATTTTTTGTTCATAGAATTTTTGTTGTTTTTCCTGTTGTAATTTTGTTCATAAATTTTTAGGTTGAAAAGAAGAAGAAGAAGAAATAAAAAGGGAGGAGGAGAAGTTTCGTTTAGTTTTAGGATTATTTTAGTTTATGTTTAATTTAGGAAGAAGGAAAAGAAAAAGGAGAAGAAGAGCAGAAATAAATAAGAAGAGGAAAATAGGAAAAAGAAGAGGAGAAGAAGAGAAAATATAATATTTTCTATTTTTTCTTCTTCTCCTCTATTCCTTTCTTATTCTCCTCTTTTTTTCTTGTCTTTTTCTTCGATCTTCTCCTCTATTCCTTTCTTCTTCTCCTATTTTTATTTCTTCTTCGTCTTCTTATTTTTATCGAGTATGTCGTTGTCGATATACCCCCTCCCGATAACTTCAACACGGGGGGGGGGTGTCGATATACCCCCTCCCCGATAACATTATTTTCCCATGTATGTCATCG
>NC_041385.1:17103605-17133290 GCF_002162155.2 Triticum dicoccoides
GGGTCGATATACCCCTTCCCCGATAACATTATTTTCCCATGTATATGTATGGCGTCGTTGTTGATATAACCCCATCCCGATAACTTCAACACGAGGGGGGGGGGTCGATATATCCCCTCCCCGATAACATTATTTTCCCATGTATGTATGTCGTTGTTGTCAGTATAACCCTCTCCTGGATAACTTCGACACGAGGGGGGGGGGTCGATATATATACCCCCTCTCGACCGTGATAACTTATACCACGGGAGCACCCCGGCCCTCTCGCTCGACCTAAAACTCTCGAGGACACCCAAACCCTAGAAAAAAATGATGTCGGTCTCCTACCCCATCCCGCTGCGCCCCTACCCGACAAACTCTCTCGAGGCCACCCAAATTTACCAAGTCAAAAGAGCATTGTCATCGAGGCCACCCCATACCCTTGAAGCGTTGTCGAGGCCACCCCAAACCGTTGAAGTGTTGCCGAGGCCACCCCAAACCATAGAGAAGCAGCGTCGAGGCCACTAATTAATATGATTCCTTATTGTGATTAGCTAGCTAGTTATACGTTTGCCACTAATATATCCATCTATCATGTTTGAATAATAATTGCCATGTTGTAAATATTTGCACAAACTATGGAGCACCCCCAAGATGAAGCAACAGAAGCGGTGTTGGGGGACATAATCACACAAGGAAGTGATGCCGTCTTGTCGTTTCTCAATGACACCAATGGTCTGGAAGGATAGGGTGAAGAAGCAGACTATGATTATGATGGCTCCGGTGACCCAATGCCGGTGCAAGAAGGAGACCGTGATGCCGGCACGGTGACCCAATGCCGGTGCAAGAAGGAGACCGTGATGACGGCTCCGGTGACAGAACCGAGTCCTGCCAGGTATATATATTAGTTAAGCCTGTGTTGACTAGCTAATTGATGCATTCATTGTTTTGGTATATGTACACATATTAATTATCTCTCGTCTTTCCGGATCGAGAACAACTTCGGTAAAGAGACGAGGCCTGAAGAAAAAGTTGTGCTCGGATGAAAGGTTTGAGATCATAGAAATCGCGAGCAATGGCCAACCGATTGTTCCCATTCGGACAAAGGAAACATTTGCTGCTCAGTGCGGGGTTATTGTTAGGGACAAGATCCCGATCAGCATCCACCAATGGTTAAAGCCAGCTAAAGAAGACCCTGAGGTGTCTTATGTCTCCGATATGCAGAAAGATGATCTTTGGACCGTGCTGAAGGCAAATTTCACCCTACCGCCAGAGGACGATCTGGAGAAGCCAGTTAAAGAGCAACTGATCAAGTCTCATGCTCTTAAGAAGATGGAAGAACTATTTAGGAGGTGGAAGAATGAGATGAAAAAATTTGTCGACAAAGAAGAGACACCATAATTCACCGGCCGGTATGAGAAGATCAAAGATCACTGGCCCGCATTTGTGGCCCACAAGGCATCGGAAAAGAGTAAGAAGATGTCAGTGACAAATAAGAAAAAATGTTGTGAAGAAGAAGTTTCACCATCGCACGGGGTCAGGTGGCTACCTCAAAGCCCGGCCGTTGTGGGCCAAGACTGAGAATGACCTGATTGATAAAGGGGTCGAACCAGAGACATTGAACTGACCAGACCTTTGCCGGACTTGGTTCTTCGGGGTTGGCGGAACCTTGGACCCTGTATTAGGGAAGTGCGTTTGGACGGATGAGAAAATGAGAATACTAGTCATGAGGCTTCAGGAGTATAATGATGCAGCCCAGCAAGGGACATTCGTTCCAGACAGAGAGCACGACGAGCTCACAATGTCCCTCGGGAATCCTGAGCACCCTAGACGGACACGAGGCACGCCAGGCTCCGTTCCGTGGAAGGCTGGATTTCCGGATGCAGGCGGTTACAAATGCCAGGAGAGAAGGAAGAAAGTGGAGCATACCCAACTGCAGGCGCTGCATGCAAGGGTACAAGCAATAGAGGAACGAGAAGCAAATAGCAGCAAACGACCTGCCGAAGCTTCCCCTAAAGCTACCCCGCCATCTCAGCGGAGAAGCAGCATGGCTTCCACCAAGTAGCTTCAGCTGGAGCCTGTCTTCATGGCTCCTGCTAGCTACCCCGTGGATGCTATCACGGAGTCTCAACATTGCCACCTTATGACACAATGGATGAAATTTAAAGTCAAGGCAGCTGTTGGCTCTGTTTTACCTACTGAACCTGGCGCAACCTACCACTGCCGGCCGATTCCAGAAGGATATGCTAGGGTGATGGTGGATGAAATAACGGACGGATTTGAGAACCTCGAGCTTGACCACCCTACCAGTGAAGGGGAGACTCGGCTGGGTTCTTCTCTGAAGACTCCATGCCTATGGCGGAAGGAGCTCATCAATCTTCCAAACTGGACGCCTCCGCCACCTCCTCCTTCTCCGGCGAGTCAGGGCACTCCGCATCCTCCTCCGATGAGTGATCAAGGCACTCAGCCTCCTTCTCCGGCGCGTGGCGGCACTCCGCCTCCTTCTCCGCCTGTGCCGCCGCGCCCGAGTAGCCAGCCTCCTCCTTCTCCGCCTCGCCAGCAAGGGTGGAATACTCCGCCGAAGTTACCATACGAGAGGACCGTGGAGGAAAACACGAATGTCATGCGATCCTAAGTGACGAAATTCTTTGAAGGGGTGAAAGCAAAGAAACATCCACCTCCGGAGGAGAAGATAGATCCGGTGAAACCGAAGCGCACTGTGGATGCCCTGAAGAAACCACCAAATTCTCTGCTGAAAGCCAACTATAACCGCATTATTAAAAAGTCATTTCTCGAAGCGATGCGGTCAGGAAGTACTATCAGTGATCAAAGGTTAGCAGAACGACGAGCTGGGAAAAAAATTGCCCAGCTCGGCAAACAAGCAGACCAATCGTGCCCCCCGCTCAAGGTGTCTAGCGATATCGTCGCTAATGATCCGAGGATGGTGCCCGGTTATAGCAATCTTGGAGATTACCTGCCCGACGATGTACATTATGATATCTTGGAGGTGGAGGAACACAGATACGAGTACGGGAAGCCTCTCGTCAAAGATGAAAGATCGTATGATGCGAAGATATGATCTAACAACGATGATGCGAAGATTCCATGATTGGTACATGAAAACGTGCAGAGAGTCTGGGGGGGACAAATATTTTGACGCTGAGAGTTAAAGAGGAGCATGACCTCATTGGAATTGAACTGTTGAATGTTCCATTTGAGGAGTTCTTCCAGTTTTTCAATCAACAAGCCCTCGATAAATTAACGGTCACTTGCTACTGGCTGTAAGTACTACTTCTTTCATAAACTCTCTATATATAGGTCAGCTCTTTCATTGCATGTATTTATAATTATCCTCACTATATTATGCAGATTGAAGATCGCCGAATTGAAGAAAAAAGACAAATCGGTGATATTGGGTTCATTAACACAAATCTCATGGATGCATATGAGGTTGAATTTCATGCCAAAGATACCGAGGCCAACTTGCTACGATCGTTGGTAATAAATGAAAACAAAGATATAATACTCTTTCCTTACAATTTCAAGTGAGTGTTACTGTCCTGTGCATATTCGGTTTCCCTTATTCGTCAGGTTATAGTATTGTAATTGATGAGTTATGCATGCGTGTGCAGGTTCCAGTATATTCTCCTAGAGATTAAGCTTGAGTAGGGACTAGTAATCGTCTTAGACTCGACACGAAAAGATCCTAAGGAGTATGCGGACATGACTGAAATGTTCAAGAAGTAAGTTAAATCGATCATTATCGCACCATATCAGCAACTTTGTTCATTTCCTGATATCAAGTAATTGTTTTCTTTGTCTGGCACGGTTTAGACAAAATTCACCAATAAAGCTCCGGGACTGCCGAAGAAGCTGCAATTTAGACACCCGAAAGTAAGTACTACTAGCATGTTCTGTGCATCTCCTAGTGATTCAAGCACTAGTTTCATCAATACCATTTATAGCATGCTCGCTGATTAGTTTGATTGACCTCTATTTCTTGTAAAGTGGTTGTGACAGGAAGCCGGGAATAATTACTGTGGATACTATATTTGCGAGTCCATCCGCCACACAACCTCTGAGCGGGGCTACTCTGACAAACAATATGAAGTGCGTAAGCAATAATATTCACAATTTTATTTTATTACCATCATTTCTGTTGAGTTTCATTTATTCATATATATATGTATTGATCCCCTTCTTCAAATTAGATCTTTCGGATGCGGGATGAACTCCTACCACCAGATCATATGCGAGCAATTCAAGAGGAATTGGCGGCATTCTTCCTTGACCACGTGATCGCTAAAGACGGAGAATACCATGTGGACCTTGATTTCATATATAATTAGGAGATTATATTGTAGAGATAATTATATTGTATATATGTAGCCAGTAGTGTCGTATAGATATATGAGAACTTGTTGTTCGACCAATCTCTCGGAGAAGGAGAGGTGGTCGATATCACTTCTCTCTGTATGCATATGCTCATGACGATCTTCTGTTTCCTTCATTTGCATACTAGCTAGCGTGTCGAGTCCTCTCTATACGTATAATACGTAGCGTTCATCGACCAAGCACGGAGTAAGAGAGGACACGTATCTCTATTAATTAGCAAGATAACACAATATATGGAACACCTAAATTAACCCCCCCCCCAAAACCCCTGAACCACTCCCTTTCAAAAAAAAACAAAAACCTCAGCTCCTGCCAGCAGCTGACGCGTGGACGCCTATTGGTCCCGGTTGGTGCCACCAACCGGGACCAAAGGGCCTCCTGCCTGGGCTCGCCGCACGGGCCACGTGGAGGCCCATCTGTCCCGGTTCATGTAAGAACCAGGACAAAAGGCCTAGGGCATTAGTAACGACACTTTAGTCCCGGTTCAACAACCGGGATAAAAGGCCCTTACAAACCGGGACAAATGGCCCTTTTTCTACTAGTGATGTACTACGTTTCCGGTTAAAACAATTCTAGCATGAATAATAAACATTTATCATGATATAAGGAAATATAAATAACAACTTTATTATTGCCTCTAGGCCATATTTCCTTCACCACCAACTCGCGACACGCAGGCCGCCACCACCGCACCACGCACGACGACGCCGGGATACCCGCCTGTCGCGCCGCCGAACCCCACGTTCGCCCGGGCTCCTCTCGATCCCGTTGTCCCGCGCCAGCCAAGACGAAAAGTATGGGGAGAAGCCTCGCCGCCGCCCAGCCGGCCAGGCTTCACCCGGCGGTTTTTGTTCCTTCTACAATAGTGAAAGGATCGATATGGTTGATTAGAGGGGGGGGGGGTGGATAGGCAACTAACAATTTTTAAGCTTTTCTTTAACAATTTAAACCTTGCAAAAAAATAGGTTGTCTAGATATGCAACTATGTGAACAACCTATATGATGCAATGACAACTAGCACACAAGCAATCAATAGTTACAACACAAGTAAGCTTGCAAAAGTAAAGGCACAAAATAACCAAGAGTGGAGCCGGTGGAGACGAGGATGTGTTACCGAAGTTCCTTCCTTTTAAAGGGAAGAACGCCTCCGTTAGAGCGGTGTGGAGGCACAATGCTCCCCAAGAAGCCACTAGGGCCACCATAATCTCCTCACGCCCTCACACAATGCGAGATGGCGTGATTCCACTATTGGTGCCCTTGAAGGCGGCAACCGAACCTTTACAAACAAGGTTGGGGCAATCTCCACAACAATTGGAGGCTCCCAACAACACCACGAAGCTTCACCACAATGGAGTATGGCTTCGAGGTGACCTCAACCATCTAGGGTGCTCAAACACACAAGAGTAACAAGATCCGCTAGGGATAAGTGGGGGGAATCAAATCTCTCTTGGTGGAAGTGTAGATCGAGGCCTTCTCAACTAATCCCGAGCAAATCAACAAGTTTGATTGGCTAGGGAGAGAGATCGGGCAAAAATGGAGCTTGGAGCAACAATGGAGCTTAGAGGTGGAAGAGGTAGTCAACTAGAGGTAGGAGACGCCCCTTTCATAGTCATGGAAGAGATCCAACCATTATCCACATGTTCAGCCTGCGACAAGCGGTACTACCGCTCCAGGAGCGCGGTACTACCGCAAGGCCACGCGGTACTACCGTGGTGCACCACGGTACTTCCACGGCAGCAGCAGAGGCCGGGACTTGCCTGACTGAGTGCAGTACTACCGCTTGCGCGGTACTACCGCTCCCCCTTGCGGTACTACCGCAAGGCAGGAAAGTCCAAGCCTACGAAGAGCACGGATGAAATAAAATACATCCGTGCCTACTTCCGCTGAAAATGAAACAGTGCAAACTCCGACGTTGTACTACCGCGCACGAGGCGCGGTACTACCGTTGAGGCGCGGATGTAAAAAATTACATCCGCTCCTACTACCGCGACGCGGCGGTACTAGGTAAGAGGGCCACGGTACTATGACTCCAGGGGAGTGGTACTACCATGGCCTCCCGCGGTACTACCGCGCTGGACGTGCGGTACTACCGTGTGGGCGCGGATGTAAAAAATTATATCCGCCCCTACTACCGTACAGGAGCAGCACTAGGCCTGGGAGCCATGGTACTAAGGCTCTAGAGGAGCGGTACTACCGTGAACCCCCGCGGTACTACCGCAGGTGCTTGCGGTACTACCGCTCCATAGAGCAGTACTACCGCAAGGACAGCAGTAGCCATCAGAGCAAGCACAACGAGGATAACGAAGAAACGCTCCAAAGTGCAAGGGAAAGGTGGAGGTGAGGAAGGAAACGTGTACGTGTTGATTCCACCCAAACCTTTCCAACGCGGACCCCCTCTTAATAGTACGGCTCTCCTACGACTCAAATCCACCAAAGAGAAACGTAGAACAACGTCGTCTTCAAAAGTCTTCGAGGGGCACCGAATCGTATCGTGCCTAGTGATGAAGCGTCTGAGAAACTCAAGGCACACGATTAGTCCGCAAAAGCATTGTCATCAATCACCAAAACACTTAAGGGATAAAAATGCCCTTACAATCTCCCCCTTTTTGGTGGATTGATGACAATACGGGATTTGCACATAGATGAGATAATATAGGGCAAAGGCAAACCCCACCTCTCTAGAATATAGACAGGGTCCCCCTAGATGTGTGCAATCTAGATAGATGATTTGGACTGCATAGCACACAAACTAGGATCAACACTCCACCTATATTTTAGAGACAAAGGGATGATAACTAACATCTAAGCAGAGCATAGCATAAAGGTAGCACAATATATCACGAGCTTGCTAATTTAGATAGAGTGCATATGTCTTACACCAAATGAAGTAAAGCAACCCAAAGCAACTGAAACGAGGTTCAAACGAGGTTCAAATGAGAAAGAAGCAAACACACCGAACATGAACGACGACACATGACTCGCAAATACCTACACTCTCTCCCCCATTGGCATCGAGACGCCAAAAAGGCAGAGAGGACACCTACACACAAGAGGTGGCTCAAGCAGGGAACTCATCCCAACCCTCCCCGTCAGACTCCTCGGTAGCAAGGATGGTCTCCTCGACATCCTCCTCAGAATCAGTCCACCTATAGCCTTGCTTCTCCATCCACTCGGCCTCTGGAGTGATGCGATCCTCAGAACCGCCAGACACATCCTCGCCATATAGCTGCAAGATCTTCTTGTCCCGGCGATGACTCTCCTTGGATGCCACGTGAGTCCTGTACTGGCCCTTAGCTTGCATGCAGAAAAGAGTCTTCATCTTGTCCTTCAGCTTCTTGGCCCACAAGGGCATAGATGAATTATGGGAAGGCCTGGCAGCACGGTCCTCAGCAACATCCTCTGCCCCAGCATCCTCCTCATCAACAGCAGCCCTAGCAGCAGATGACTCAGCACGAGTAGTAGTGTTGGCCCAGACGGACTTGACACGGAGACAGATGGGATCATGTCGAATCCAGTCTGGAGCAAGGAACTCCTCACCAGGGAACATCTTCTCCCAAGTCTTCGAGATCAGCAGAAACAGATAGGTCCCATAGATAGGCACCTTGCGGTTGAACACTGGAAACCGAAGCTCACACCACATGATGTGTGAGACATCATGTGGCTGAGTCTGAGACACATGACCCTCCTCTCATAGGAGCATCATATCCACCATATAGGCATGAACCTTGTCCTTTTCACCAATGCGAGGGAACAAAGAGTTGCGGAAGATGCGATACATGATATCCAGAAAGGAATTGAGCACCCACCCTGTCTTGCCATTGGGAAGCGCCTTCTCAACATAGTATGGCTGAAGCTTGTCCTTGTTAGCAGACTCAGGATTAGCATGGGGGCGAACACCCACGGGAGTGTCGAGCCCGTCATCAGGAACATGGAGCAAATCCATGAACTCCTTCCAGGCAGCAGTCAACTTACGTCCATTGGTCATCCAGGTCATCCTCCGCTCCTCATGAGGGTGAAAGTAAACTGAGGCAAAGAACTGACAAACAAGCTCAGGATCATAGTCAAGGTGAAAGGAGATCACATGTCCAATACCAAACTGCTCCACCAAATCTAGAGCTTCTCCAAAGAACTGATGTAACTTGTCCTTCCTCAGGTGATGCATTTCTATCCATTTGACATCCACATAGGTATTCTGCTTGTTCTTGATGACATCCAGATAAGTGAGAGTCTGTTGCTTGTTCCAAAACAGTTCACAACCTCTGATAGTAGCACGAGGATGCACATACGGGTTGAGCTTCCTGAGACGGACGAACTCAGCTGGGGGTATCTCGTCCATGCCCTTGTTGGGTTCCTTGTGCTTACTAGTGGATGTCTTGACATGGCGCTTAGGGGCAGTGGAGCCCTCTGGTGCTTCACCTGGATTGCGCAGACGCTTGGAACCAGTGTCACTACTGGGATTGGAACGGCGAGAGCCACCACGTGAGAAAAAAACGCAAAAACACCCACGACAAGCGAAAAGGATCAATGCAAAGACCATGGCAAAGCACAAGAAACAAATAGAAAGAATACTTGAAAGTTGCCATGAGATAGATGTGATCCACGGTAGTACTGCCAGAGCCTGCGGTACTAAAATTTTAGTACCGCTCCAAGTCGCGGTAGTACCGTGCGGGGTCATGGTAGTACCGTGGTGGGAGCGGTAGTAAAACTTTAGTGCCGCAGCGAGTGCGGTAGTACCGTGCCAAACGGGCGGTAGTACCAGACAAGCGGTAGTACCGCGCCTGACGGACGGTAGTACCGCACCGGGTCAGATCCAAACGACGGTTTGAATCTGAAAAGAACCGCGAAACCAAGGCGGTGCTACGGTGATCAAATCTAGCACAAGACAAAAAGACAAGTATAATTCCTACGCAATACTACACTCCTTCATCCTACTCTTGCATAGATTTAGCCTAAGAATCTCTAGAACACACGAGTCTTTCCCAAAAACCTAGAGGCAAAGAACACAACAAAAACGAGAAGGGAAAGGGGAAAGACCTTAGTCCATGGCAAGAGCACCTGGTGGGGAACGATCCCACCGGTCGGAATCACGGGAGGCCAGCCGGAGGTGGAGATCCGGTGACGGACGCCGGCCCCGTTCTTGAGCGTGGGAGAGACAGAGAGACGATGTGGGGGAACTGATGAATGGGTATGGGGGAGTTAGAACTCCCCTTCCCGTCCTTATCCCCACGCGTCAATGACAGCGCGGTAGTACCGCATGTCATTGCGGTAGTACCGCTTGGGCGGAAGTACCACATCGAAGCGGTAGTACCACTCTCCCAGGCGGCAGTAAAACATTACTGCCTCATGGGGGCAGTAATACCGTGCTCTCCCCAGTGGTAGTACCGTAGAAGGCTGCGGTAGTACCGTGAGCTCAAGAAAAAGCTGGTTTCAACACAAGAAAAGAGGTCTTTGCAAAGAAACTTTTAGCAAAAAGGACACCACAAGAACACGCACAACCCAAGGCAAAAAGACAACAGGGAGCAACCACGCGACACAACCTCTCAAAGGAGAGGGTGGTGGCCGGAGCCACCTATGTTTGAGTTCGTTGGTATGGCACCGCGAAAAATTATCCTTGGGCCCATGACCAAAACTCGTCTTTGAAGCGCAAGTACCATAAAAAATGGCTAATGTGAAAGAGTTGATCGATTTATGCATAATGGGGGAGGGAGAGTTCATTGAGAGAACAACACTCCCCCTATGTCCATGCCTACACCTAAACTAGACAACAAGTTGAGGGTGGTGGGGGTGCAAGGGTTCAAGTCACATTGCTCGAATCAATGATATTTAGCTCATGCCTTAACTCGTGAAATCTTGCTTCATCCAAGGGCTTCGTGAAAATATTTGCAAGGTTATCATGAGTGTTGACATACTCGAGCTCGATCTCCCCTCGCCTAATGTGATCCCGGATGAAGTGATACCGAATCTCAATATGCTTCGTCTTGAAGTGTTGCACCGGGTTGAGAGAAATCTTGATGGAACTTTCATTGTCACACCAAAGAGGCACTTTGTCAGAAATGATACCGTATTCCTTCTACAATAGTGAAAGGATCGATATGGTTGACTAGAGGGGGGGGGGTGAATAGGCAACTAACAATTTTTAAGCTTTTCTTTAACAATTTAAACCTTGCAACAAAATAGGTTGTCTAGATATGCAACTATGTGAACAACCTATATGATGCAATGGCAACTACCACACAAGCAAGCAATAGATACAACACAAGTAAGCTTGCAAAAGTAAAGGCACGAAATAACCAAGAGTGGAGCCGGTGGAGACGAGGATGTGTTACCGAAGTTCCTTTCTTTTAAAGGGAAGAACGCCTCCGTTAGAGTGGTGTGGAGGCACAATGCTCCCCAAGAAGCCACTAGGGCCACCGTAATCTCCTCACGCCCTCACACAATGCGAGATGCCGCGATTCCACTATTGGTGCCCTTGAAGGCGGCAACTGAACCTTTACAAACAAGGTCGGGGCAATCTCGACAACAATTGGAGGCTCCCAACAACACCACGAAGCTTCACCACAATGGAGTATGGCTTCGAGGTGACCTCAACCGTCTAGGGTGCTTAAACACCCAAGAGTAACAAGATCCGCTAGGGATAAGTGGGGGGAATCAAATCTCTCTTGGTGGAAGTGTAGATCGAGGCCTTCTCAACTAATCCCGAGCAAATCAACAAGTTTGATTGGCTAGGGAGAGAGATCGGGCAAAAATGGAGCTTGGAGCAACAATGGAGCTTAGAGGTGGAAGAGGTAGTCAACTAGAGGTAGGAGACGCCCCTTTTATAGTCATGGAAGAGATCCAACCATTATCCACATGTTCAGCCTTCGACAAGCGGTACTACCGCTCCAGGAGCGCGGTACTACCGCAAGGCCACGCGGTACTACCGTGGTGCACCACGGTACTTCCGCTGCAGCAGTAGAGGCCGGGACATGCCCGACTGAGTGCAGTACTACCGCTTGCGCGGTACTACCGCTCCCCCTTGTGGTACTACCGCAAGGCAGGAAAGTCCAAGCCTACGAAGAGCACGGATGAAATAAAATACATCCGTGCCTACTTCCGCTGAAAATGAAACAATGCAAAACTCCGACGTTGTACTACCGCGCACGAGGCACGGTAGTACCATTGAGGCGCGGATGTAAAAAATTACATCCGCTCCTACTACCGCGACGCAACGGTACTAGGTAAGAGGGCCACGGTACTACGACTCCAGGGGAGTGGTACTACCGTGGCCTCCCGCGGTACTACCGTGCTGGACGTGCGGTACTACCGTGCGGGCGCGGATGTAAAAAATTATACCCGCCCCTACTACCATACCGGAGAAGCACTAGGCCTGGGAGCCATGGTATTAAGGCTCTAGAGGAGCGGTACTACCGTGAACCCCCGCGGTACTACCGCAGGTGCTTGCGGTACTACCGCTCCATAGAGCAGTACTACCGCAAGTACAGCAGTAGCCGTCAGAGCAAGCACAATGAGGATAACGGAGAAACGCTCCAAAGTGCAAGGGAAAGGTGGAGGTGAGGAAGGAAACATGTACGTGTTGATTCCACCCAAACCTTTCCAACGCGGGCCCCCTCTTAATAGTACGGCTCTCCTACGACTCAAATCCACCAAAGAGAAACGTAGAACAACGCCGTCTTCAAAAGTCTTCGAGGGGCACCGAATCATCTCGTGCCTAGTGATGAAGCGTCTGAGAAACTCAAGGCACACGATTAGTCCGCAAAAGCATTGTCATCAATCACCAAATCACTTAAGGGATAAAAATGCCCTTAAAATCTCCCCCTTTTTGGTGGATTGATGACAATACGGGATTTGCACATAGATGAGATAATATAGGGCAAAGGCAAACCCCTCTTCTCTAGAATATAGATGGGCTCCCCCTAGATGTGTGCAATCTAGATAGATGATTTGGACTGCATATCACACAAACTAGGATCAACACTCCACCTATATTTTAGAGACAAAGGCATGATAAGTAACATCTAAGCAGAGCATAGCATAAAGGTAGCACAATATATCATGAGGTTGCTAAGTTAGATAGAGTGCATATGTCTTACACCAAATGAAGTAAAGCAACCCAAAGCAAATGAAACGAGGTTCAAACGAGAAAGCAGCAAACACACCGAACACAAACGACGACACACGACTCATAAATCCCTACACTCTCTCCCCCATTGGCATCGAGACGCCAAAAAGGCAGAGAGGACACCTACACACAAGAGGTGGCTCAAGCAGGGAACTAATCCCAACCCTCCCCGTCAGACTCCTCGGCAGCAGGGATGGTCTCCTCGACATCCTCCTCAGAATCAGTCCACCTGTAGCCTTGCTTCTCCATCCACTCGGCCTCTGGAGTGATGCGATCCTCAGAACCGCCAGACACATCCTCGCCATATAGCTACAAGATCTTCTTGTCCCGGCGATGACTCTCCTTGGATGCCACGTGAGTCCTGTACTGGCCCTTAGCTTGCAGGCAGAAAAGAGTCTTCATCTTGTCCTTTAGCTTCTTGGCCCACAAGGGCATAGATGAACTATGGGAAGGCCTGGCAGCACAGTCCTCAGCAACATCCTCTGCCCCAGCATCCTCCTCATCAACAGCAGCCCTAGTAGCAGACGACTCAGCACGAGTAGTAGTGTTGGCCTAGGCGGACTTGACACGGAGACAGATGGGATCATGTCGAATCCAGTCTGGAGCAAGGAACTCCTCACCAGGGAACATCTTCTCCCAAGTCTTCGAGATTAGCAGAAACAGATAGGTCCCATAGATAGGCACCTTGCGGTTGAACACTGGAAACCGAAGCTCACACCACATGATGTGTGAGACATCAAGTGGCTGAGTCTGAGACACACGAGCCTCCTCTCATAGGAGCATCATATCCACCATATAGGCATTAACCTTGTCCTTTTCACCAATGCGAGGGAATAAAGAGTTGCGGAAGATGCGATACATGATATCAAGAAAGGAATTGAGCACCCACCCTGTCTTGCCATTGGGAAGCGCCTTCTCAACATAGTATGGCTGAAGCTTGTCCTTGTTAGCAGACTCGGGATTAGAATGGGGGCGAACACCCACGGGAGTGTCGAGCCCGTAATCAGGAACATGGAGCAAATCCATGAACTCCTTCCAGGCAACAGCCAACTTACGTCCATTGGTCATCCAGGTCATCCTCCGCTCCTCATGATGGTGAAAGTAAACTGAGGCAAAGAACTGACAAACAAGATCAGGATCATAGTCAAGGTGAAAGGAGATCACATGTTCAATACCAAACTGCTCCACCAAATCCAGAGCTTCTCCAAAGAACTGACGTAACTTGTCCTTCCTCAGGTGATGCATTTCTATCCATTTGACATCCACATAGGTATTCTGCTTGTTCTTGATGACATCCAGATAAGTGAGAGTCTGTTGCTTGTTCCAAAATAGTTCACAACCTCTGATAGTAGCACGAGGATGCACATATGGGTTGAGCTTCCCGAGACGAACGAACTCAGCTGGGGGTATCTCGTCCATGCCCTTGTTGGGTTCCTTGTGCTTATTAGCGGATGTCTTGACATGGCGCTTGGGGGCAGTGGAGCCCTCTGGTGCTTCACCTGGATTGCGCAGACGCTTGGAACCAGTGTCACGACTGGGATTGGAACGGCGAGAGCCACCACGTGAGACAAAAACGCAAAAACACCCACGACAAGCGAAAAGGATCAATGCAAAGACCATGACAAAGCACAAGAAACAAATAGAAAGAATACTTGAAAGTTGCCATGAGATAGATGTGATCCACGGTAGTACTGCCAGAGCTTGCGGTACTAAAATTTTAGTACTGCTCCAAGTCGCAGTAGTACCGTGCGGGGTCATGGTAGTACCGTGGTGGGAGCGGTAGTAAAACTTTAGTTCCGCAGCGAGTGCGGTAGTACCGCGCCAGATGGGCGGTAGTACCAGACAAGCGGTAGTACCGTGCCTGACGGACGGTAGTACTGCACCGGGTCAGATCCAAACGACGGTTTGAATCTGAAAAGAACCGCAAAACCAAGGCGGTGCTACGGTGATCAAATCTAGCACAAGACAAAAAGACAAGTATAATTCCTACGCAATACTACACTCCTTCATCCTACTCTTGCATAGATTTAGCCTAAGAATCTCTAGAACACACGAGTCTTCCCCAAAAACCTAGAGGCAAAGAACACAACAAAAACGAGAAGGGAAAGGGGAAAGACCTTAGTCCATGGCAAGAGCACGTGGTGGGGAACGATCCCACCGGTCGGAATCACGGGAGGCCAGCCGGAGGCGGAGATCCGGTGACGGACGCCGGCCCCGTTCTTGAGCGTGGGAGAGACAGAGAGACGATGTGGGGGAACTGATGAATGGGTATGGGGGAGTTAGAACTCCCCTTCCCGTCCTTATCCCCACGCGTCAATGACAGCGCGGTAGTACCGCATGTCATCGCGGTAGTACCGCTTGGGCGGAAGTACCGCATCGAAGCGGTAGTACCACTCTCCTAGGCGGCAGTAAAACATTACTGCCGCGTGGGGGCAGTAATACCGTGCTCTCCCCAGTGGTAGTACCATAGAAGGCTGCGGTAGTACCGTGAGCTCAAGAAAAAGCTAGTTTCAACACACGAAAAGAGGTCTTTGAAAAGAAACTTTTAGCAAAAAGGACACCACAAGAACACGCACAACCCAAGGCAAAAAGACAACCGGGAGCAACCACGCGACACAACCTCTCAAAGGAGAGGGTGGTGGCCGGAGCCACCTATGTTTGAGTTCGTTGGTATGGCACCGCGAAGAATTATCCTTGGGCCCATGACCAAAACTCGTCTTTGAAGCGCAAGTACCATAAAAAATGGCTAATGTGAAAGAGTTGATCGATTTATGCATAATGGGGGGAGGGAGAGTTCATTGAGAGAACAACACTCCCCCTATGTCCATGCCTACACCTAAACTAGACAACAAGTTGAGTGTGGTGGGGGTGCAAGGGTTCAAGTCACATTGCTCGAATCAGTGATATTTAGCTCATGCCTTAACTCGTGAAATCTTGCTTCATCCAAGGGCTTCGTGAAAATATCTGCAAGGTTATGAGTGTTGACATACTTGAGCTCGATCTCCCCTCGCCTAATGTGATCCCGGATGAAGTGATACCGAATCTCAATATGCTTCGTCTTGAAGTGTTGCAACGGGTTGAGAGAAATCTTGATGGCACTTTCATTGTCACACCAAAGAGGCACTTTGTCAAAAATGACACCGTATTCCTTTAAAGTTTGCCCCATCCATAAGAGTTGTGCACAACAACTACCGGCCGCCACATATTCCGCTTCGGTGGACGAGAGAGACACACAACTTTGCTTCTTGGAAGACCAACTCACCAAAGAGCAACCAAGAAATTGGCACTCTCCGGAAGTGGACTTCCTATCCACCTTGTCTCCCTCCCAATCAGAATCCGTAAATCCTTCAAGCTTGAAGTTAGCTCCTCTTGGGTACCATAGGCCAAAGTTTGGGGTATGAGCCAAATATCGAAAGATTCGCTTGACCGCCACAAAGTGGCTTTCCTTCGGGGCGGCTTGGAACCATGCACACATTCCCACACTCAACATGATATCCGGTCTAGATGCACAAAGGTAAAACAAGGAACTAATCATAGAGCGATATACCTTTTGATCCACCGCTTTACCATTGGGATCAATGTCAAGTTGGCACTTGGTGGGCATTGGAGTAGAGGCCGACTTGACATCACTTAGCTTGAATCTCTTAAGCATGTCTTGAGTGTATTTGGCTTGGTTGATGAAGGTACCTTCTCTTCTTTGTTTAATATCAAAACCAAGGAAGAACTTCAACTCTCCCATCAAAGACATCTTGAACTTAGAGGTCATGAGAGCGGCAAATTCTTCATTCAAAGCATTGTTAGGGGAACCAAAGATAATGTCATCAACATATAGTTGGCACACAAACAACTCCCCTTTGACCTTCTTAGTAAAAAGAGTGGGATCGATTTGCCCAACTTCAAATCCACGATCTTGTAACAACTCGGTAAGGTGGTCATACCACGCACGTGGGGCTTGTTTAAGGGCATAGAGTGCCTTATCGAGTTGATACACATGATCCGGGAAGTAAGGATCCTCGAACCCGGGGGGTTGCTTGACATAAACCAACTCATTAATAGGACCATTAAGAAAAACACTTTTCACATCCATTTGTTGTAACTTAAAGTTGTGATGGGAAGCATAAGCAATCAACAAACGAATGGATTCAAGGCGAGCAATGGGAGCAAAGGTTTCACCGTAGTCGATACCCTCGACTTGGGAGTAGCCTTGTGCTACCAATCTTGCCTTGTTGCGAATGATGTTCCCATGAGCATCTTGCTTGTTCTTGAAAATCCACTTGGTTCCAATGACGTTATGGTTCCCCGATGGCCTTGGCAAAAATCTCCACACCTTGTTGTACTCGAAGTTGTTGAGTTCTTCATGCATGGCATTGAGCCAATCCGAGTCTTCGAGCGCCTCATAGACCTTTTGGGGTTCAACACAAGAGACAAACGCGTGATGTTCACAATAGTTTGCTAATTGTCTACGAGTGCTTACCCCCTTTCTTAGGCTTCCAACCACATTCTCCATGAGATGGCCTTTGGTGGTGAGTTTGGAAGCAATCTCCGCGGCACGACGCTCTAATTCCTCCTCGGATGTGGAAGGAGGAGGGTTGACTTGATTATCTTGAGCGCCTTCTTTAGCTTGTTCTTGATCTTGAGCTTGCTCATGATCTTGAACTTGCTCGAGGGGGAGAACTTGACCTTGGGCATCATTTGGAGGTTCACCACCATCTTGAGATTGATCTTGCCCTTGGTCTTGTTCACGAGGTTGAGGGCCTACACTTTGTTCTTCGGAAGCGTGTGGGTCTTGAGTAGGTGAAGGCTCCACTTGAGTGGAGCATTGTCCTTCTCCTTCAGCCACAAGGGGTTCCTCAATGGGTAGAATATGACCAATACCCATTCTTCTTATGGCCTGGGGAGGAATTTCATCACCTACATCACAAGTACCACTTTACTCCACTTGGGAGCCGTTATTTTTGTCAAACTGCACGTTACACGTCTCCTCAATGAGTCCGGTGGACTTGTTGAGAACACGGTAGGCATGAGAGTTTGTAGCATAACCAACAAATATGCCCTCATAAGCTCTAGCCTCAAATTTAGACAAACGAACACCTTTCTTGAGAATGAAACACTTACACCCGAACACAATTAAGTACTTGAGATTTGGCTTGTTTCCGGTGAGTATCTCATAAGGAGTCTTGTTCAAGCCTTTGCGGAGATAGAGCCGATTGGATGCATGACATGCGGTGTTGATGGCTTCAGCCCAAAAGTTGTATGGAGACTTGAACTCCGCCATCATGGTCCTTGCCGCATCCATCAACTTCCGGTTCTTCCTCTTTGCAACACTATTTTGTTGAGGGGTATATGGTGCAGAATATTGATGCTTGATCCCCTCATCACTAAGAAACTCATCCAAGGTGTAGTTCTTGAACTCGGTGCCGTTGTCACTTCTTATTGTCAAGATCTTTGCATTATGTTGACGTTGAGCTTCATTTGCAAAGTCGATGACGGTTTGTTGAGTCTCACTCTTCCTCTTGAATTAGTATACCCAAGTGTATCTTGAATAATCATCCACAATCACTAAGCAATACTTTCTACCCCCAAGACTATCAAAGGATGGAGGACCAAAGAGGTCCATGTGAAGGAGCTCCAAGGGTCTCTTCGAGTAGATGATAGTCGTGGGAGGGTGAGCCGTCTCATGAAGCTTTCCTTCAATACAAGCACTGCAAGCACGATCTTTGGCAAAACTAACATTTGTTAGTCCACGGACATGGTCCCCCTTGAGAAGACTTTGCAAAGATCTCATATTGACGTGGGCTAAACGGCGATGCCAAAGCCACCCCACATCAACTTTAGCCATTAGGCATGTCGCGGTCTTAGTGGGTTGCTCCGAAAAGTTAATCACATAGAGACCATTCTCGATATGCCCAACAAAGGCTACTTTAGGAGTCTTGCTCCACAAGAGGGCCACGGTATCAATATCAAAGAAGGTGGCAAAGCCCATGAGTGCAAGTTGATGAACGGAAAGTAAATTAAACGCAAGGGACTCAACAAGCATGACTTTCTCGATCGTTAGATCATGAGAAATGACAACCTTGCCAAGACCCAATACCTTAGAATGTGAGGCATCACCCCACTCGACATTGGTGGGCATAGATGGGATCTTTTGCACGTCCACCACTAAGTCCTTGCTCCCGGTCATATGATTTGTTGCTCCACTATCGAGCAACCATGATCCCCCACCGGAAGCAAACACCTACAAGAGATCAATGCTTGGTTTTAGGTACCCATTTGGTAATGGGTCCTTTGATGTTAGTAACAAGGGTCTTAGGAACCCAAATAGACCATTCAATGTACTCATAAGAAGAACCAACAAATTTAGCTTAAACATGCCCATCACTAGCACAGCACAACACATAAGAGGGGTTAAAGTCGCCGACTTTGTTGGGAGAGATGGCTTTGCCCTTTTTGGCATCACCACTCTTTGCATTGTTCTTCTTCTCCTTAGGAGCACCCTCTCCCTCTTTCACAAAAGTTTTCTTAAGCGGGGGAGGTCGTTTGGTCTTGTTATTCTTCTTCTCGTTCTTCTTCTTGTTCTTGGACATGGGTGAGAACCCAACTCCCTCCTTGCCCACAACTTCCTTTTGATTGCTCAAAAGGTCATTTAGGTTCTTCTCACCTTGTATGCATGACACAAGACCTTTCTCGAGTTGTTCCTTCAACTTGGCATTCTCCTCCACAAGATGCACATGCTCACAACACGGGTTAGTAGCATTTGAGGAAATGTGGCATTTTCCTTGGTTAGCTTAACTTGGAGTTGAGCATGAGACTCCTTGAGGTTTGCATGAGCACCTTTCAAGACCTTATAAGCCTTTTCAAGTACATCAAACTCCTCGTTGAGTCTAGCATGATCAACCCCAAGTTTAGCCTTCTCGGAAGTTAATACACGAGACACAACAAGAGCATGATCGAGATCTTTCTTTAATTTGGCATGGTCATCGTTGTGTGACTCCTCAAGAGCCAAACGATGCCCATGCTCTTCCTCAAGAGCATTAGAGAGATCCGATATCTCATCGGCATAGTCACGACTATGACCTTCCATCTTAGAGATGGTTTCTTCGTGAGCCTCGATCATGTCATTGGCTTCACCAAGTTGTTCCAAGAGAGCAACGAAGTGCTTCTTGGATTTGCCCTTGAGCTTACTCATGAAGGACTCAAAGCCAACCGTCAAAGAAGGATTAGGAATAATGGTGGTTTTGATGTTGGGGGTTACCTTGTTAGTTTCTTTAGCCATGAGGCACTTGGCGGTGATGTTCTCGTTGGGTGAGTCGAAGAGAGACACCCGGGGAGTTGTGGCAATGGCAACGGATGCCATAGCCATTGCTTCACTATCTGCATCGTCGTCATCATCCTCACGGTATTCTTCTTGAACCACCAACCCGTGAGTAGGAGTCTTCTTGGTGAAGTTGTTGTTGTTGGGGAAGGACTTGGCTTTGTCTTTTCGGATGAACTTTCCACCATTGTCTTCCCGCTTCTCGCAAGTACAATCCGCAACGAAATGACTCACGTTGCCACAGTTGAAACAAGTTCTAACTCGTTGCTTTCCCTTGAGGCCACTTGAGTTTTTCTTGTTGAAGTTGGGTCTTGTATTCTTCTTGCTCCAAAATTGTCTTGAGGCAAGATCCATGTGCTCATGATAATCATATTTCGTGTCTTCGGGGTTGCTCTCCTCATCTTCCTCTTCTTCCTCTTCTTCCACACTAACCTTGGCCTTCAAGGCAAGGTTAGGCTTCTTTGCCCTTTGAGAACGGAGCACCGCATTGTCGGCGGTCTTGTCCAAGATGCTCATTGCAACGAACTTATCCAACACTTCACTTGAGGTCATGGAGTGGAAGTCCGGTCTTTGACGAATGACGGAGGACATGGCCTTGTTGTAGGGCATCATGGCCTTGAGGAACTTGCGCTTGATCCAATTGTCATCCGTGTCCTTGCTCCCATAATCTCGGAGTGAGACCGCGAGTTTGGTCACTCTTCGAAAGAGCTCACGAGGTTCTTCGTCTTCTTTCATTGCAAACTCATCGGCTTCATCTTGCACCACTTCATAGTTGGAGCGTTGAATGCTAGCACTTCCTCGATAGAGAGACACAACATGAGGTCGAAGATGAGGGAGATCTTAGGGAAGGATTGCATCTTGGATGATGAAGAGAGCACTCTCATTGAATTGATTATCCACGGCTTCTCGAGGGGTGAAGTTGCTTGGGTTATGTGGATAGAAACCTTCTTCAATGATTCTCCAAAGATTAGTATTCACATGTTTTAAATGACGCTTGAAACGATAAACCCAAGAATCAAAATCCTCATTTTCACAATCTTAGGAGGAGGACCGGCATGATTTAAATGAGTAGAGGGAATCGGTCCACCATAAGTAGGAGGTTCCACATGGGCATAGATGCCGGTGCCATATCTACCACTAGTAGAAGGACCCTTTTCACTATTAGCTTCCCCCTTGTCGGAGTTAGCATCCATCACCTTGTTAGTGGGATCACCCACTTTCATCGGCGAGGTGGATAGTTTAAGTCCTTCTAGTAATTTAGTAAACATGCTTTCAACCTCGGTCGTCATGGAGGTTTTCAATGTGTCTAAAGACACATTGAATTCCTCACGGGAGACCGAGGTTCCCCCATCGGCCGTAGACGAGATAGGATTCACACCGGAGTGCTCCTCCGCACCGTCGTTGGTGTCAACCATACTCTTCGGACGGCAAAGTCCTTAATAAAGAGACGAGGCTCTGATACCAATTGAAAGGATCGATATGGTTGACTAGAGGGGGGGGGGGTGAATAGGCAACTAACAAATTTTAAGCTTTTCTTTAACAATTTAAACCTTGCAACAAAATAGGTTGTCTAGATATGCAACTATGTGAACAACCTATATGATGCAATGACAACTAGCACACAAGCAAGCAATAGATACAACACAAGTAAGCTTGCAAAAGTAAAGGCACGAAATAACCAAGAGTGGAGCCGGTGGAGACGAGGATGTGTTACCAAAGTTCCTTCCTTTTAAAGGGAAGTACATCTCCGTTAGAGCGGTGTGGAGGCACAGTGCTTCCCAAGAAGCCACTAGGGCCACCGTAATATCCTCACGCCCTCACACAATGCGACATGCCGTGATTCCACTATTGGTGCCCTTGAAGGCGGCGACCGAACCTCTACAAACAAGGTTGGGGCAATCTCCACAACAATTGGAGGCTCCCAACAACACCATGAAGCTTCACCACAATGGAGTATGGCTTCGAGGTGACCTCAACCATCTAGGGTGCTCAAACACCCAAGAGTAACAAGATCCGCTAGGGATAAGTGGGGGGAATCAAATCTCTCTTGGTGGAAGTGTAGATCGAGGCCTTCTCAACTAATCCCGAGCAAATCAACAAGTTTGATTGGCTAGGGAGAGAGATCGGGCGAAAATGGAGCTTGGAGCAACAATGGAGCTTAGAGGTGGAAGAGGTAGTCAACTAGAGGTAGGAGACGCCCCTTTTATAGTCATGGAAGAGATCCAACCGTTATCCACATGCTCAGCCTGCGACAAGCGGTACTACCGCTCCAGGAGCACGGTACTACCGCAAGGCCACGCGGTACTACCGTGGTGCACCACAGTACTTCCGCGGCAGCAGCAGAGGCCGGGACTTGCCTGACTGAGTGCAGTACTACCGCTTGCGCGGTACTACCGCTCCCCCTTGCAGTACTACCGCAAGGCCGGAAAGTCCAAGCCTACGAAGAGCACGGATGAAATAAAATACATCCGTGCCTACTTTCGCTGAAAATGAATCAGTGCAAAACTCCGACGCTGTACTACCGCGCACGAGGCGCGGTACTACCGTTGAGGCGCGGATGTAAAAAATTACGTCCACTAATACTACCGCGATGCAAAGGTACTAGGTAAGAGGGACACGGTACTACGACTCCAGGGGAGCGGTACTACCGTGGCCTCCCGCGGTACTACCGCGCTGGACGTGCGTTACTACCGTGTGGGCGCGGATGTAAAAAATTACAGCCGCCCCTACTACCGTACCGGAGCAGCACTAGGCCTGGGAGCCACGGTACTAAGGCTCCAGAGTAGCGGTACTACCGTGAACCCCCGCGGTACTACCGCAGGTGCTTGCGGTAGTACCGCTCCATAGAGCAGTACTACCGCAAGTACAACAGTAGCCGTCAGAGCAAGCACAACGAGGATAACGGAGAAACGCTCCAAAGTGCAAGGGAAAGGTGGAGGCGAGGAAGGAAACGTGTACGTGTTGATTTCACCCGAACCTTTCCGACGCGGACCACCTCTTAATAGTACGGCTCTCCTATGACTCAAATCCACCAAAGAGAAACGTAGAACAACGCCGTCTTCAAAAGTCTTCGAGGGGCACCGAATCGTCTCGTGCCTAGTGATGAAGCGTCTGAGAAACTCAAGGCACACGATTAGTCCGCAAAATCATTGTCATCAATCACCAAAACACTTAAGGGATAAAAATGCCCTTACAAATAGCAATACATTTTCTTTTCTTTTTCGAAATTGACAGATCATAGGCGTCTCGCATGCGTTTGTCTCTCCTCATCACCCGATCGAAAATTCCCACCGCCTCATGCGACGTGCAGCGCCGTCCCATGGCAAGGTAGATGGAGAGAGTGAAGTACACTCTTTCGGGAGAGGCAGAACCCATCTTAATAGTTTCTTCCCCTGACCTTAGATGGCTAGGACAAACTCTCTCCCCCAGATTTCACCGACGAGTCGTGGATTCGTCTGCCGCTTCAGCGGTTGGTGGCGTGGAGGCGAATCCCGGTGCCTCTGCTCCGATTAGTAATTTATAGATTAGGGCTTTTTAGTTCTTGCAGGCACAACGCTCAGGCAGATGCTGGCGCTTCTTTTCCGAGTTTGTCTTACTCCGATCCTCCTCAAGTTCGTTAGTCTGGACGTAGCTGACGGAGCTCCCTCCCCCAATCTCTCTCTCTCTCTGTCTGTCTCTCTCTCTCACACACACACACACACAGAGTCAAGGCACTAGGATTTGCAGCTGACAAGTACTCGAGGAAGCGAATCCATGGCCTCGGCCAAGAGTTGTTTTTCAAGTGTATAAAAATAATTAGTAGACAATAGACATATGAGATGCACTACATAATTATGATTAATCTGATTTAGTCCCTAGCTCTGAGCTTGATCATGTGCTTAATGTTTAGATTTATGGATGCCTTTATGTTTGGTTTATGGATGCAAATTTCTCCTCGGATGCTTGTTTACTCTTGCCCAGATTAGATTGGTAGCCAATAGAGGGAGGGGTGTGCGTTAGTTGGATTCAATATTGCAAGTAAACTGCCGCATTGACAGAAAGTGGAAAATGCTTGTAGTGTATTGTTGCAAATATTTATAGGAGGAATAAAATGGGCCCTACATATGACAGTTGTCATCATGCTTGAATCTTTGTGTTCACACTTAATTTTTGATGGTGCAGAAAGAATCTCGACCTACAAACAGACTATTAGCCATAAGATCTAGAGGGTATCCCTCTGTCTATGGAAATCGTAGGTACTGCCTTTATAAAATCAACACATCTAATATGTTCGGCATGAGCATGAAATATGTCATTGTGAAAATTTTCAAATGATTATGTTACTCACCGCATTTTTATGTATCTTTTTTGCGAATAAATTCTTGCATTACTCAGAGTTTAAATGTTACAATCTCGTTCTACAAGTTTCATGGCCTCATTTGATCCAGAGCCTAGCCAAACCATAGTCTGGCAGTACACCCTATCAAAATTAGCCAAGACATGACTAACATTATTACAGCTTCGACTAGTGTGAGAAATGCAAGAACTTCTTTTTCCCATACTACTAATTATCCCACTAATGATGAAAGCATACTTGGACTTGTTCCTATGTCCTTCTTTGATCATCCTAACAGCCTCCATACAGTCTACCAACTTTTATACGCACTTTTTTTTCAGTTAAGTTTACTCAAAAACACAAAAATAAAATCTAGCACATTATCTTTTAATTATCGTGCGCAACCAGAAAGACTAGTAAGGTTTGTCAGCACTGTTACGACAAACCTTACTAGTCTTTCTGGTTGCACACGATAAAATCTAGCCTCTAGGGACCAATGCTCTAGAGCCGCCGCCATCGGTGTTGAGCGTTTAAATAAATATGAAGTACCTGACAGCAAATCTGTCCATCGTGCATCACCACGAGATGCCCTAACCACGTTGTCTGAAGAAGACGACAAGAATCTATGTCGGAACTCTTTCGACTATGTTCAAACGGACGAACTAAAGGAGGATTGAAGTTCGGAAGAGAAACTCGAAGAAGAAGTGTGGCCATCCGTCCAAGCGTCGCACCTGCAAGGACCAGAAAAGCGTAACCTAAACTAGTTTCTAAGATGGATATTATTGGCACTAGTCCTGATTTTGATTGTATATTTCCCGGGTATTTTCTTGGGTTTCGTTAGCCAAAAGCCCAAAACCTTATACTACATGCCTTTCATTTTTTTTGAAATTTATTAGTACATGCCTCCCGGTGTCATTAGTAAAGGAAGAACTACACCTCAAAAAAAAAGTAAAGGAAGAACTCAACGCCCACCCAAAGGATGGGTCCGACCCGAAGACAAAATTGTATGCGAAATTTTGAAGAAACCAGATCGGATCCAATCAACCGACCGACATATCTCTAAGGATCTGCTTATAAATTCGGTTGTGCCCATGAGACCAAGTCCCAGATTGATCGATCGCGAAGAAAAGTTGCAGACGGATTTTACGGCAGATGAGCAGCGACGGCAACTACCCGGCAATGAGGCGTGCCCGATCGCCGAGGCGCCACCGCCGTCGGTGGCGGAGCGATCTCAGCGAAGACGAGGAAGAACCACATTGTCGGCGTAGCAGCAGCAGTAGCAGCGATAGTAGCAGCGGCCATAGCAGCAGTTCCAGCATCAGCCGTAGCAGCAGCAGTAGCGATAGTAGCAACAGCCGTCGGCGTTCGCGAAGAAGCTACCGGAGCAGAAGCAGGAGCCGGAGTCCGAGACGCAGCCGTAGCAGAAGCCGAAGCCGGAGCCGGAGCCGGAGCCGGAGCCATGGTGCCGGAGCTGACAACGAGTTCACCGTGCCGATCGACAACTACGACGAGCTCTTCAACTGCGCCTTGTGCCACGGCCTTCTCGCCTCTCCCGTCTACGAGGTACGTTCATCAATCGAGCCTAAAACCAATCCATCTACTGCGTACTCTTTTTCTTGTCTCCTGAACTGATCATATCGTTCATGTCGCAGTGCGGCGACGGGCACCTGACCTGCCACCGTTGTCACGATCTGGACCTCATGCCGTGACTACACCCGCAGCCGCGCCGTCGCCACGATGGTCCGGTCGGTCCGCTTCGCGTGCCGCAACCGCGAGCACGACTGCGCCGCGTCCCTGCCGCGGCTCGGCGTGGAGGACCACGAGCGCTGCTGCCGGTACGAGCCCTGCTTTTGCCCGGTCTGCAAACACACCTTCATCCCCGGCGCCGACCCCAACGCGCTCGAGGAGCACCTCACCGGACGCCACGCGTGGCACCTCCACCTCACCTACGGCGAGGAGGTCTTGGTGGACGTGGACCCGCACCGTCACGCCCTCCTCCGCGCCAACGACGGCAAGCTGTTCCACCTTGACCTCAGCCGCGTGCGGAGAACGCACACTGACGAGGACGGCACGTCGATGTCGGTGATCCGCATGTGGCCCGACAACACAGCGGGGGCGGAGGTGGACTTCTCGTACGAGGTGAAGCCACCGGGCGCAGTGTGGCGGATGCAGGCGCCCGTGTGGAGCTCCTCACTGTGGCGAGGAATGGATGACGGGAATAGGATCTTTGTCACCGTGCCCGAGGCCAGGCGGCACCTCGTCAATGTGTGCATCTGGAGGCTGCCCGCACGGACCTAACCTAAAGAAGATCTCACTAGAATCTAGATGTACGAAAGCTCTTGTTCACCTTGTCATCATACAAACGTTTAAACTCTTGTTCATCTTCTGTTAGGAACCACTATCTGAGTGACTGAATCAAGCATAAGATTTTTCTAAATTTCCCTTAATGGATAGCCCCAAGCTTGTACCAGTCCCTCCCTCCTAGCAACTCACACGAAACAGGTATTTACCCCAGCACAGACGCTAGGTGGACACTAACCTGAAAACGACCAAGGCTAAACTTACAGTCCCCATACCCACAGACACTAAGTATCAAATTCTTATTACATAACCAAAACAATAAGCAAACGACAAGAAAAAGAAGGCTATTGTAGAGAGTGGCTTCGTCTTCATTGTCAGCTTCTGAATTCAAGGAGCCACCAGCCTCAGCACCCCTGTTCTCCAACTCTGTGTTCTCATATGTTTCCATATGCAGCCCTATCATTTTCCTGTGCTTGAACATCAAGGGGCTGAATTGCCCGATCGACGCACAACCGTCCATGACACAATAGCCGCATCCAGCTGCCACATAGTGTCTTTACAAGAGTCTAAACTCAGATGTCGTGGACCAATTCAGTACAACTTTCTTGGTGGAGTTTTGCACAGAGGTCTGCCATTGACGACAATCTCATGCAAATATCTAACGCCACAATTGTTGAGACTTGCCTTTCGGCCTAGAGAACAAGCTACATAACAGACCACTTGTCTTATAAACTCATAACAATTGTCTTCTATACCATTATAAATGATAACAAGCTACATGGCTGACATTCGGCATAAATGGTGAGCTATATCAAAAACAATGAACTAGCTACATATCTGAACCAAACACAGCCTCACTCTACTGGGCTCGTCAAGTTTAACCCAAGTATTCTGCATGTGCAAAACTGACTTACACCTGTTGTATGTGAACGTAGAGTCTATCACACCCGATCATTATGAGGTGTTTCGAAACGACGAACCTTAGCAACAGTGCATACTCGGGGAGAACACTTTTATCTTGCAATTAAGTGAAGGGATCGTCTTATAATTCTACCGTCATTCTAAGCAAAATAAGATGCATAAAGGATAAACATCACATGCAATCAAAAATATGTGACATGATATGGTCATCATCATCTTGTGCTTTTGATCTCTCCATCTCCAAAGCATCGGCATGATATCCGTCGTCACCAACACGATACCTTGATCTCCATAATTGTGTCAGGGTCGTCTCTCCATCTCCATCATTGGAAAATAAAGATTGCAAAATAAATAGTAAACTAGAATTATAGATCAGAAACTTATATGATGTACAGTAGACCCGGGGGCCATAGATTTCACTAGTGGCTTCTCTCAAGATAGCAAATATTACGGTGGGTGAACAAATTACTGCCGAGCTATGATGATATCTAAGGCAATGATCATGAATATAGGCATCACGTCCGTGTCAAGTAGACCGAAACGATTCTGCATCTACTACTATTACTCCACACATCGACCGTTATCCAGCATGCATCTAGAGTATTAAGTTCATAAGAACAGAGTAACGCATTAGGCAAGATGACATGATGTAGAGGGATAAACACAAGCAATATGATATAAACCTCGCCTTTTTATCCTCGATGGCAACAATACAATACGTGTCTTGATGCCCCTGCTGTCACTGGGAAAGGACACCACAAGATTGAACCCAAAGCTAAGCACTTCTCCCATTGCAAGAAAGATCAATCTAGTAGGCCAAACTAAACCAATAATTCGAAGAGACTTGCAAAGATATCAAATCATGCATATAAGAATTCAGAAGAATCGAATAATATTCATAGATAATCAAGTTCATAAATCCACAATTCATCGGATCTCTGCAAACACACCGCAAAAGAGTATTATATCGAATAGATCTCCAAGAACATCGAGGAGAACTTTGTATTGAGAACCAAAGAGAGAGAAGAAGCCATCTAGCTAATAACAATGGACCCGAAGGTCTGTGGTAAACTACTCACACATCATCGGAGAGGCTATGGTGCTGATGTAGAAGCCCTCTGTGATCGATTCCCCCTTCGGCAGATCACCGGAGAAGGCATCAAGATGGGATTTCACAGGAACAGAAGGTTGCGGCGGTGGAAAAGTGGTTTCGTGGCTCTCCTGGATGTATTTAGGGTATAAGAGTATATATAGGCGAAAGAAGTATGTCGGTCGAGCTCTGTGGGGCCCACGAGGGTGGGGGCGCGCCTACCCCACTGGGCGCGCCCCCCGTGCCTCGTGGAAGCTTCGCGGACTTCCAGACTTGTACTTCAAGTCTCCGGGGTTGCGTTTGTTCCAAGAAAGATCCTCGGGAAGGTTTTGTTCCGTTTGGATTCCGTTTGATATTCCTTTTCTGCGAAACACTGAAATATGCAAAAACCATCAATTTGCACTGGGCCTTCGGTTAATAGGTTAGTCCCTAAAATAATATAAAAGTGCATATTAAAGCCCATTAAACATCCAAAACAGATAATATAATAGCATGAAACAATCAAAAATTATATATACGTTGGAGACGTATCAGGAAACAACCTCCCTTTTGAGGAGGTCCAACTCCTACTACGTGAGCCTTGAGGATTTATAAGGAATTCTAAAAATGGCTATTGGACTGGGCCAAAATAGACTAAATTCTAGCACTTTAGTGAGCTAATTTTCGTATTGAACAATAGGGAATCAAATGCGGAAGCTCATTCCTTGGCTAATGCCTCTTCCAATGCACATGTGTTAGATGAGGTGCTAAACACATTAATGAGTTTAGAAACTAAATTCCTCAATGCATATGTGCTTTTGTAGCTAATCTTCCTTCATTTAATTATTTAACAACTAAACTCTTCCATGCATCGGTGAGCTTCTTTCTGGGATCACCAAACTGCTCTCTCTCTCTCTCTCTCTCTCTCTCCTTAATACCTAAGCCATGTAATTTTTTGCTTATGTGGCATTCTTAGCACGTGCACACTATTGAGCACTGGAAAGGGCCTAAGACAGCTTCCCCTCTAGACGGATGCTTTTTGTGATTTCTGGTTTGACGGTCCTCGGGATATCACATGTATACATTTGAACTTGAATGAGTAAAATCTCGTGCTCTTGTAAAAAAAATTGTGATGGTTCTTTATGTACATTTAATTAGATCTTCATGATAAGAGTTTTGTAAAATAAATAAATAAAGCCTTGGTATGTGAAATGTTCATGTAAATGAAAACAATGTTCATGTTATACAATCTTTTCGTGTTTTATAGTCATACG
>NC_041385.1:17133538-17186817 GCF_002162155.2 Triticum dicoccoides
AAATAAGACTAAACAACTAAAATAAAGTACATAAATTGAAAAGGTAGTAATACTAAAAATAATAATGATCAGATGATCAAAGCAGTTAAATAAAGAACCTCTTCATTAGCCACCGTGAGCTGCTCCCCATCGGTGACCTCCGCCATGGCCGTCGGGTAACTCTCCTCCTCCGAGCTCGGAGGGTGGCCTCAGTGTTGGCCTGGCCTCAGGCGTGCCCAGGCACAGCCCTCCGCCACGAATCGGCAAGGTGTCCTGGCGATACCTACTTTAACCACAAAGTCATGGAGCCAGGCGTTGCAAATGCGGAGATAAACAAGGGTGCGAACTAGGGTTGGCCACAGACGGCGTGAATGCACGTATGCAAATGTCGGTCACATCTGCGTGAATGCGCAAAGGGTTCCAGAGATGAACTATCGGAGGAGGTCTTTTTGGTTGGTCCAGGGGTGTCTGTGTTCGTCGTGGTGAACATCCGGACCCCCTGAGCTCGATTTAGGGTCCGCTTCTAGGATTTCAAACATCCAGATTGATTTGGTCGAAATTATGACACACGTGGTTGACTAAAAGTATTCAGACGGTCCAATCCGGACACTTAGAGACGTTCTGATGATTTGAGTTAGAGGTGGCCAAAGAGAAACTAACTGAAAAAAGTGCATTGCAATGGCCTACGTATGCCAATACACTCTATCTCACCGGCACACGCAGACCAAAAAAGGAGCAGATGCAGGAAAGAGGCAAAGAATGCAGTAGGCGACCCTGGAACTTGCCTCCGTGCCCATGTACGGGACTAGCCAAACAACGTAGCAGTGCGTGGATGTCTAGAATTAATTAGTATAGTAACTGACTAGGAAGCTCTCTTTTTCTCGAAAAGGAGCGTTTTATTATTTAGTAAAGTTAAGCATTACACACAACCTCTTCATAACTAAGATGCACACAGCCAAAAACAGTCCTCTCACATAAACAAAAAATAAAAAGGCAAAATTCAAAGAGACTGGAGTCCATATAACGCCTATAATGAAGGGGGGGGGGGGGCAATCCTAAGATTATGCTGCCACCCATGTTAGGGAAAAATAGCCCTCGCTGCAATCCCCAATCGTGTACGCACCTCCGTAAACAGGTCTTAATTCTCCGCGCATTCTAGAGAGGACCATAAATAAAGAGTCCTGGTACATCTGTAGATAACCTGCATAAGATAAGTAGTTTTATCATTAAAAACCTTATCATTTCTACATAGTCGAAGTGATCATATAACGGCAAGCGCTCCCACCCTGAGAAGAGTTCTAAACATGTGATCGATCCCATTTAACCAGTTGCCAAATACATTAGCAACACTACAAGTAGGATACAAGGTAGAAACTATTTGGATAACCGACCATATAGAACGAGACAATTTGCATTGGAAGAATACATGTCTTATTGCCTCATCATGGTGACAAAATACACATTGCAGACTTCCATGCCAATTCCTCTTAATAAGATTTATCTTTAGTAAGAATGACTCCACGACGAAGATACCATGCAAAAAATTTATTCTTAAGAGGTATCTTCATTTTTCAGATCTTTTTATTATTATCAACTTGCATATCAGGTTGGATTAACACTCTATAGATAGACTCCACTGAGAAAAGTCCATTCCCATCTAGGTTTGTTTGGAATACATCGGACCCATGTGAAAATTGCACCATGGAAAACCGCTGGAGTGGAATGTTCCACGATTGGAGTCTCGGTCCAATTAAATCCCTTTTGAACGTCACATTTGGCGGAAATAATTCCAATACCGTGGCGACAGTATCACCCTTGTGACGCACAATGTTTTATAAAGCCGGTTATTGTTCCCATTGTGTGGCATTTCCTAGTCATTTATCCTCCTAGAATCTAATTTTTGAGCCGTCATTAATAGAGAAGGATCCATAGCAGAAGAAATATTTCTTCGTGGCCATTAACCCCGACCAAAAGTGAGATTCCCTAGCCTTCCAGTACACTTGGGATACTGCCTTGGAAGCCACATATTTCCTTTTAAGGAGGGTTTGCCATACACCGTCTTCCGTTAGTAATTTAAACAACCATTTGCCGAGGAGAGCCCTATTCTTAACTTTAAGGTCATGAATGCCCAACCCTCCTTGGTCTTTCGGACGGCAAACAACACACATTTAGCCAGTCGAAATTTTTTCTCTCTCGCTATCTCCTTGCCAAAAGAATCTTGATTGGAAATAATCCAATCTATGTAAAACTCCTTTTGGCGACTGGAAGAAGAAAATCATATGTAGTACCATATTACTTAGAACAAAATTTGTGAGGACCAATCTTCCGCCCAGAGATAGCAGTTTACCTTTCCAGCTGCTATGTCGTTTTTGCTATCTCTCCTCAACGTGTTTCCATTTAGCATTTGTGAGCCTCCAACAATGTATCGGTATCCCCAAATATGTGATCCGAAACAGGCCAACCCACATCCAAACAGGTTGGTGTATAGATTAGCCTCGTCTTGAACCTCACCAAAGCAAAACAATTCACTTTTATGAAAAATGATCTTAAGACCTGAGAGTTGCTTGAATACTGATAAAATTAATTTCAGATTTCTCATTTTTTCGATGTCATTATCCATTAGGAGAATTGTATCATCGGCATATTGAAGTATAGAGAGACCATCATCAACTAGATGGTTTACTACCCCATCAATTTGGCCATCAACCTTAGCACGCTCAATCATGACCGCTAGCATATCCGCCACTATATTAAATAGCATTGGCGATATCGAGTCACCTTGTCGCAATCCCTTCTGAGTTTGAAAATAGTGGCCAATGTCATCATTGACCTTAATGGCAACACTACCTCCAGAAACAAAGCTATGGATCATAGCGCGCCACTCTGTAGAAAATCCTTTCATTCTGAGAGCCTGTTGAAGAAAGTGTCATTTGACTTTGTCATAACCTTTTTCAATGTATTATTTGAGTAACACCCCATTCCACTTTTTCCGATGTAATTCATGGATTGTTTCATGAAGGATTACACCTCCATCTAGGATGTGTCTGCCTTGCATAAAAGTTGTCCGTGAAGGGAGAAACACATATTCAACAACTGAATTTAGCCTAATAAGCGCAACCTTCGTGAATATTTTAAAACTAATATTAAGGAGGCAAATATGTCTACATTGTTGTATCCTTTCAACGTCATTAACTTTAGATAATAAAATAATCTCACTGAAGTTTAAGCGAAACAAATTTAGTTGGCCAGCATGTAGGAAGCTCTTTGTTATCACAAGCGTCTTGATAAAAATGTAGAGCAAAGAAACGATGCATTTAATACGGGCTAGCATTTTCATACCACAGATGGGAAAAGCACTCCACACCTCATCATATAATTTTATTTGTAGGAACTCGTTGTATAATTTCAAAATCAAAATAACCAAGACTTTCTACCTTCCATCCTAGGACTGGATTGGGGACCCACCACGATGTGGCTCGTGGCAGGGCACGGACGGTTGCCGCTCGTTCCAATTCGAAACAGACAGCTTGGATGGCCCGCGGCACCTGGCAACCTTTCCCCAAGCATAAGATGCACTGACAGGACATCGCTCAGGTTGTGACTTGCTGAGGTGGTCACTGTGGTGTCTCAGCGAGCACCAAAACATAACAGAGCTTGGTCTTGAAGCTTCCAGCCCGTCTATATAACGGCACAAACCGGTGACGAACGGACACACACCGCACTCATCTCCTCCTCTCTCCTCCCTCCTCCCTCCTCCTGAGAAAGGGCGATCCAAGCGAAGTGCGCCCCGATGGCCCCAACACCCCGCCCCGTGCTCCCGATGTACGCCTCCCTGCCACTCCTCCTCCGTCCCAGTCACGCCACCCCATCACGTCGGCCAAGCGCCGCACCCCCTCCTTCAGCTTTCCGCATGCCGTCTCGACCATGGCGATGTCTGGCCGCATCGAGCTGGAGGTGCAGCTCGACGGCAGGATGGGAGTAGGTCCAGACCTTCTTCCCGCAACCGGTAACTCTGCCTCGGTGAACCCCTTCAGCGTGACCCCACGGACGTGAGCGGTGACGACGAGCCCAAGGCCTAAGTGGAGGCGCTTGCGCCGGAGTGTAGCCGACTCCGGCGATGGCGAGCTTGGGCAACATCAACTACGAAGAGTCTCCGGATAACTATATATCTACCTATACTATGGATTTAGTATGGAGTCAAATATAGCAAATATTGGGCACAGGTGCGAGTCAAATAAATATCATTGTTTATACTAAAAATTAATACATGTTAATTTATAAGTCATTTTTCCAACTCACAGTGATTGCTAATTTTTATAGTGAACTTAAACATTTTTCATAATTGAATTACATTTCTCAATAAAATACACACTAAAACATGTTTATATCTGTTCAACTTAAATGTGATAGTAAGACATGACAAAATTACATGTCTTCTTGGATTAATTTGTGAATCTTTTATTAATGTAGCATATATGTATGTGTATTGTTCTTAATAATGTGATAACAAGAAATGATAAAATTACATGTCTTCTTGGATTAATTTGTGAATCTTTATTAATGTAGCATATATGTATGTGTGTCGTTCTTAATAAATGGGTGGTATACAAATATATCTTGATAATGAATTTTACGATTAAATGTATGCAAATAGAAAAATCTGGAGTACACTAGATGTTTAAGAAGATTTGGCTACCCAATAATTTGCATGCTACTTCGTTCATTTTTTTGGGTCGAATATGTTCATATTAGGGTGGGTTCAATAATTTGTTGATGATGTGCATATGTACTTGGTACTAAAATAATATTACTCCATGTAGTACACTTTGGAAAGCGTTCACCAAATAAAGAGACTTGCGTGACTGTGCGTGTGTGTGCACCTTAGTCGGTGCCTAACTATTATAGCTCGTCGAGTGGATGATCAGCCTTGGTCATGCTCATGGTATAGTTAGGAGATTTAATTCAATTTGTCTTCGAGATAGGTGTCCCGCTTTTTCATTAATGTCATCATTGATAATGTCTTCTACATTTTAGATATTAGACTATGTGCTACATTGCATTGATAAGTGCTTGGTTGATATCAAATATTTATTTTATGTACCTACTAAGTATTTATTATATGTACCAAGAAAGGGCCCTAGCTTTGCTGGACTTATGTAGGATTACGTAAACATTTAGGTAAAACAAAACATGAAGAGTGTGGTTGGAGGGATCGGGGAGCATGGGTCCCACCCTATGAAAATCAGGGGAGGGCAGAGGCTTGGTCAGGAAGTTTTCGTTAGGCTCTTCGTAGATGTAGTATTATCGAAGGCCTTGCGCAACCGCACATGTTGCACATGCCCAGGGCCAGCCCTGCGTGCAGTGCAGGTATGATTTCGAGCCCCGTTTCCTGCAGGAGGTAAGATCTAAGAGCAACTACTGCCTGGCACCCCAAATTCTCCTCAAACATTCCCGGACGCGTCAGTGACCGGACAGGAGAGAGAAGGAAAAAAAAGGACCCAACCCGACCACTCATATCATCCACATACGTACTGGCTGTCCGTGAATCCTCATATTGAGGACAAATATAGGGAGGATATGAGGGCCTGCGGACATGCCCGGGCAGCCGTCCAGCCTGAACCACATTTTTCTCTTTGTTTACTCTTTCTTTTCTTTTCCTTTCTTCTCTTCACCAATCACATGCAAGTGACAGGACATATAAGGGAGAAAGTGATAACTGTGGATGCATGAACAGACAAATAGGGCCTCAAAACCGACAGACCGGGCATGTCCGCATGCATCTAGGGGGTTAGATTTGCTAAGTCCAGCTGTAGATGCTCTAATTCGACTGGTGACTGACTGTGGATGCCTACGGGTGCTATTGAAGCTGTAGGGGTATTTTGATTCATTTGGTTTGCTATAGAGATTTTTCCATGGAATGCTTTGCTTTGTGACATCGCGATCCAGTTGGCGTTGGCTGCAGGTGCAGGTACAAAGACGCCGCCGCCGCCATGGGGAAGCTCCCCTCTAACCACCCCATCCTATGCCCTTCAGTGATTGCCGCGTCTGCGCCCTCACGGGCAACAATCTCTACTTCTAGGGCGGCTGCACAAGCTTCATCCCGAGCCCCAGGCCATCGCCGCGCGGCAGCCCCTTCACCCCGAGCCCCACGACCTCGCCGCGTGACATCCCCTTCATCCCAAGACCCAGGGCATCCTCCTCCTCCTTCGGCTCCCGCGTCAACCACGTCGATGGAGCACCGCCTCGTGCTCTCGTACTAGCCAATAGCTACAAGCCGCGTCTAGCATCGCCGACACCACACGCAATGCTGCCACACACCGCCACGGCCACTCCAAGCTCCATGTCGGCAACAATGGCGTGCTGCTTCGCCATGCTCGGTAGCAACTAGGCCTGTACCATCGCGCTGCCCGAGCAGCTCCACCGACTCAACTTGGGTAGGTGCAGGCACAGGTCGTGCTGCAGGTTCCCCCGATGCTGAGAATGGCGCGCCTCGCCACCTCAGCGAAGAGGGCCTGCCTTCTCCACCATGGACATATCCAGCTGCAGGCCATGCCGGTTCCCCCGAGGCTGCTCAGGTCGCGCCTTGCCTCCTGAGAAGAACCCAGTGATACCAATAGCATCTCCATCCGCTCCACCGGCTACCTGCAGATGGATGCCACGATTGGTGGCAACGGCAAGGATGTAGCCAGTGAACGTCGGCTCGGTGAGATCATATCCACTCCGACTCAATCCCGCGGTTCTCTTCCATTCCGGTCGACGAAGCTAAACCATTCGATGATCTGCCTTGCATTTGTCATTGCAATGCGATTGCCGTGTGTTCGTGAGCCTCGATGTGGAGAGCACGAAGGCGGAGGAGCGTCAGGGCAGGTGCGCGGCTGGCAGAAAGGCTGCCAGGTGGTCAGGTCCGCCGATGGGCTAGAGTTCGAGGTGTATTCAAGACGAAGTTGTGAAACTAGTGGGAGGAGACCGGGGGCATGCCCGTATGGCAACCAGTGGGAACTTCACGTGCGGCGTCGCCGAGATCCACCCCACCATCCCCCACCCGCGCTATAAGATCCAGGTCTGCCGTATGGACGTCGGCGGCGCCCTCTGCTCCTGCTGCCCGTCCATCACTCCCTCCTATCCCATTCCCATCACCATCCTTCACCCCTTATCACTACACATGCCAGTTCCCCATCACCGACAAACACTCACTCTACACAGGCTTTTGTTCATCATAGTTTTTTGTTGCTCTGGTCTAAGATCCTACTGGCAGTCTATTTGCCAGGCTCTACAGTGGCTGGTTATTTATGTTAAGAATAGAATAGTTTCTTATTAATTGAGCTAATTAGGATTAATTTGTGGGGAAAACTAACGCCCACATGCCTCCTTTACCACTCATTTTGCCACATGTGAACAGATGATATCAGCATGAATCTTTTTTGGTTTTCGGCTTAAAAATGTTTTATCTCCTAATTAAAAATCGAATTAAAAATCTGTTTTCACCATTAAATCCGTCTTGACGAGATCTTCAAAACTAGACCCCATGTTGATATGTTTCGACGAATATTTTTTTGCCCAAAAGTTGTCATGGTGTTTACACTGTAGTTGCCATAATGCATAAAGTAAAGTTGCCAAGTGGCAATTTCAGTTTTTAGAGCATCGCAATTTTAGTATTTTGATGATGGCAACTTCAATACTTCGATCATGAAAAATATTTTTTGTATGAACCATGGCAATTTAAAGTGCATGTATCATGGAAATTTTAGTATATGGTTCATGACAAGTCTAGTTTCTTAATTCCCTGTTTTATAAATGTCAAAATTTACTTTTAAATGTAGAAGAAAATAGTTGAAACATATCATGGCAACTTCAGTGTAAACACCATGGCAATTCATGCGCAATAGACATGGCAACTTTTAACCAAAAACAAATCATCAAAATATATTGATATGAGATCTATTTTCGAAGATCTCGTCACGAGGGATTTAATGGTGAAAACGGATCTTCAATCGGAATTTTCATTTAAGAGATAAAATATTTTAAAAACTGAAAATCCAAAAAAATTCCCACATGCATGCATGCGATGACGTGGCGCAGTCTGTGTGTTATATGGCGTGTGGGCGGGTTTCACTCCCACCACACGTGTGGGCTTTAGCATTGTCCTAATTTATTTGTTAGATAGGTTGCTTGGTTCTCAAACAACCATGTACTTTCTTGGTTCGCAAAGCAACTATGTAATTTCTTGGCTCTGAAGTAGCTTTAAGTTTACTTGACTCCCGAGCAATATGTAATATGTCTATTTACGCCCGGGTATAAATATCCTACTTCTATCATCAATAAAGAAAGATGGATCGTCTTTCATTTAACACTCTCGTTTTATATTTTCTACTTCGAACACGTTATCATGCACTTTGCTCTCCGATTGAGCAATTTGGCCACACAGGGGAAGAGATGACGGATCACTTGGCAGACAGGCCATCAAAAAGAAAGGATATATAGCAAATCAACGATTCCGTCGGAATCAACACCTGGGAGCAACACCCGAACGACCAAGTCAACGAAGAATCGCACCAAAACTTCCAAAGGATATTTTAATCTACTAGTAATTGATATGAGACATCATGGGCTAGTGCGATTTGTACCTAATCTTTGTTCTTGATTACGAGGAATTGACGTCCTCCGCATAATGAACCGGCAGAGGTAGTGCCCTGACCAGAGCGTACCTTGACACGGCCACTTAAGAACGCGGTGGCGGCGGCCCAAGACCAGCGCATGGCACAGCACCCGCAACACTCCTCGACCAGCGCACGGCGCAGCACTCCTCAACAGAACGTCGGACAGGCCCTCATGGTCGGCGTCGTAGTCGGCTGCTCCATCAGTTCCCTTGCAGCCCCACGACGCGTCATCAGGCACGGCCAACGGCGCGGCAAGCGACTGGAATGGCGGAATCGTCCAGCTCTCTTCGCACTAGCGCCGTCCAGCGCACGTCACAACGGCGTTGCCTCGACCTCCTCTACCGGCGGCGGCAGGAGAGCACGGCAAGACAGCGGCAAGCGTTGTCTCTACTCCCTAAGCAGTCAACAACGACGATGGTTTTTCAGTCGCCATCAGCCCACCACGGATACACCGGATAAGAACTGGAGAGACTTTATCTTTTTGGCATCTTTCCTATATATCTATACAGCTTCCGTAGTGTGCGATCGATCTGCTGGAATTAATTAGGGTCCAAATAACTGCCACACGTGTGGCGTCGACGGGAACCCGCCCGCACGCCTTGTGTGGCATGGACGAAAACCGGCCCGCACGACCACGTCCGCGCTCACAAACGCACGGCCCGCACGTCCGTTGCATGCCAACCCCGCCCGCACTGCCCCGTCTGGGCAAGCCGACCCGCTGCCCGCACGACCAAGCAGTTCCCGGCCTCCGATCCATCCCCTCTCTCGTCTGCCGCCATCGTCCCCCACCTCTCGAACCCCGACCTCCGTCGCCAGCCTTCTCTGGTTGTCATGGCAAACAGAGCAGATCCGTAGGGCACTCCCACCTCAAAACCACACCCCAACCCTCCCCACCCCCAGCCCCAAACTCCAACCCAGCCCTCCAGAGACGATCATCTAAAAACCAGGTGAAAATCTCCTGATCTCGATCTTCTCATCCTTAAGGCTGAAAATCTCCCGATCTTGTGCTGGATCTATGCTATAGGGGTAGAACACTACATGGTTCAGTGTGTAGTCGCAATTGCCAGGCAGAGTACACCAGATCTGCCATGTACTACGTTTGAAATTGACTTAACTTCCTAGTTTAATTAACGCAAGTAGTTGGGTATGAAAAAGGGATGAGTAGGAATCACTAAAGAAGGACAGTAGAGGCAAATTTTGGAATGAAGAGGGCTGGAAGAAATTAATTGCCACTTGTGTATAACGACAGTTGCCACCTTTCGTTGTCAGTAGCTGCCACGTATTTTGACCCGTCGCTTGTCATCCATATCTTCTATGTGCAAGCAGCAGAAGAATACAATTCTTGTGGATTGTTGATGCCTTCTTGTTCATGCAGTGATGGAGAACACATTGGAAAGAAGGGAGACACGGAAAGAATGAATCACGAAGATGGCGCTGGTGCCTGGGGTTCTCAAAGGCCAGAAACAGCCCCTTGGGATGCAACAGAGTACAGTCGGCTCATCTCTTCAGGGCCGTTGCTGCCACTACTAGAACAGTAAGCAGTTGTAGGTATGATGCATGATAACAAAAGAAGAGAACAATTGCCATCTTCGCAACGATGAAGATGACATTCTACTTATGTCGTGCACTGTCATTTTTTAGCAGGTTCTTATGACCAAAACACAATTAGGGGCCCCCCGTGGCAAGTTCACTCACAAGGCGCTAACACTGACAAATGTACGGGCAGCCAACTTCAACTAGCTTGTATGGATAATCAAGGTAATGCAAAAACGAGAAAAGAGCGCATACTGCTGTGGATATGAAAAATGAACATGCAAAAAACTGGCAAAAGGACTCACGAGTTACCACGGGTGAAAATGCAGAGCCTTCATGCAGCGCGTGGCATCAGGCAGCACCAATATACCAGCCATCGACGTCATACACAGGTCAGTCCATAAAAAAGATGAAGTTGTGGATGATCAATTAGCAGAAGGAGCATAGTCGACAACTACAATTGCCATGACTGGACATCTACAGTTGCCATGTATTAAAAACTGCATTTGACATCCCTGCACAACTGTTGTTGCCATCCATGGACACCTGCAGTTGCCAGGGAAGAACAACTGCAGTTTCCATGCCAGTGCAACTACATTTGCCATGCCATGGCAACTGCAGCTGCCACGAAGGAACATCTGCGGTTGCCATGCCGATGCAAATACATTTGCCATGCCAATAAAACTGCAGTTGCCGTGCTAGCACAAAATGCATTTGCCATGAATTGACCAATCACTACTATGCTTACAGGTTATTACGGTGGTGGTAACCCGGAAGACGTCTCGTGGCAAGCTTCACAAATTGCAGGTGGAGCACGTCATTTTGCTGTCACAGACCACACAAGATGGTCACATGCAGCACAACAAGGTAAGGAAAAAAACTAAACCATAAAACAGGACTACATTTGTTATTTTTAGTTATTTGTATGCAAAAACAATAGTTGCCATGTTTGCTGAACAGTAGCTGCCATCACTGGACAGCTATAGCTACCGTGCATGTCCACGCGCAGACTCACGGCTTGCTGTTTGAAATGATGTCGTGCCAAATCACTTGTAGATGGTGTGATCCGTTGCGATACACATGTTATTCAAACAAAAAACTTAATCTCGTACCTATTTTTCCTATTGCAGGGCCTACAACTACAGTTAACAGCGGCGCGGGGACATCTACTGCGGGGAGCTCTGAGCGCACGGAAGACGCGCTCCACCAGCCAGCAGACAATCATGCCGCAGACAAATTCGAGTCACAGTCGGGAATGGCAATCATTCCAGCAATACCGACAAGCACCCCTTTGAACACAATCACTGCCAACACTATGGAACTGCCGCCGATACTGAAGTGAATGATGAAACTGACGACGAGGCAGAAGGGGATGAAGATGGTGGGCAATCAGAGATCGTGGTACCTCAGCCACCGTACATTGGGCAGAGATTTGAATCGTTCGAAGAAGCAAAGGAATACTACCAGACATATGCAAAGTTCCATGGATTTGCGGTCAACACCGAGTACCATAGGAAAATAAAGAAAACTAACAAGTACAGCAGAGGTGAGATGAGGTGCCACAAGGCACGGAGGAAAAAGAAGGGGAAAGGTGTTGGGCCTGTTGTACCGGAATGAAAAAGAGGGATCATTCTCAAGACGGGATGCCATGTCCGGTGTAAGCTGAACGTAGATGGACCACAGTATGTGGTAACTGAATATTTTGATGAGCACAACCACAAACTCATAAAGAAGTTTGACCTGGTCAAATTTCTGACCGCCCACAGAGGATTCACCCCAGTTGAAAGGCAATTCGTAAAGCTGCTACATGATTGTAACGTCGGTCCATCAAAAATGGTCCAGATACTATCACTCATCCACAGCAAAAAAGGGGAAGCTGAGTAGCATGCCGTACATACCGGCTGACGTCACAAACCTACAGGCCAAGTACCGTAGAGAGAGCAGGCTGGCTGACATAGAGGCTACAATTGCCTACTTCGATGAGAAAGCAAAGGAAGATCCAGATTTCTTCTACAGGATAAGGTTGGACGATGAGGACCGTGTCAGGAACATGTATTGGGTGGATGGTGCTGCAAGGAGAGCCTACAAACATTTTCGAGATTGCATTTCATTCGACGCGACGTACCTCACCAATATGTACAAGATGTCATGCGCTCCGTTCATAGAAATAAATAACCACAATCAGTCGTTGCAGTTCGGCTGCGGGCTCGTTCGGAACAAAGACACGGATGGGTACGTCTGGTTGTTCAAGACCTTCTTGGAGTGCATGGATGGACTTGCGCCGATGAACATAATAACAGACCAGGATTTCAGCATGCGTGCAGGCATAGAGGAGGTCTTTCCGTTGGCAGTGCACAGGCACTGCAGGTGGCACATTATAAAGAAGGCTGAGGAGACGCTAGGACCGTTCTTTGCTGACCGTCCAGAGCTGCACAAGGCATTCGAGCTGTGCCTGGACCACAGCTTGACGGTCGAGGAGTTTGAAAGGAGCTGGATGGCCATGGTTGAAACACATCAAGTCCAAGACAACGAGACGCTTGCTAGCCCGTGGGAGAAGCGAATGTACTGGGTGCCCGCCTACTTCATGCAATGCTTCTTCCCCTTTCTGCAGACTACGCAGCGCAGCGAGGGGTTCAATGCTGTTTTGAAGCGATACGTCAGTCCTGGCAACTCATTGCTACAGTTTGCCAAGCAGTACACAGCTTTGCAATAAAAAATTCTGGGATCTGAGCTACAGCAAGAAGCTACCACCGCGCTAAAGCAGCCGAAATTGCTAACGTATTTACCAATGGAGAGGCAAATGAGCAAGATATACATAAACAAGATCTTTAATAAGTAAGTCAGCTGCGTTACGGTCTTATTTGCGCAAAAGCGCTAAGGCAGTAGGTGCCTAGTAGAGTGCAATGCAGTTGCCATGATATGCAGTTGCCATGTTTAATGAAATACTGTTTGCCATGCTTACTCAGCTGCAGTTGCCATGTTCAATGAAAATTCTGTTTACAATGCTTACTCGGATACATTTTCCATGTTCAATGAAGTGCAGATGCCATGTTTAATGAACTGTACTTCCATTGGGGCATGTTGGTATGCAAATGCCAATGTCAACTGAAAAATGTTATATTGTAACACATATGCTGAAATGCAATTGCCATGTTTACTGAAATGCAACTGCCATGTTTGTTGAAAATGCAATTGCTATGTTTACTCAAATGTAGATGCCATGTTTTATGCAATGTGCATCCATTGGGGGAAATATTGGTGTGGAAATGATGATGGCCAGTTGAAAATGTAATACAGTTGCCATGTCTAGTGTACTGCAGTTGCCATGTCTGCTGTACTGCGGTTGCCATGTTCAGTGTACTACAGTTGCCATGTTCAGTGTACTGCAGTTGCCATGTCTGGTGTACTACAGTTGCCATGTTCAGTGTACTACAGTTGCCATGTTCAGTGTACTACAGTTGCCATATTCAGTGTACTATGTTTGCCATGTTCAGTATACTATGTTTGCCATATTCAAACAAAAATCTATTTTTATTTCCATGACAGCGTAACGTGCTACAAAAAAAGATCGCACGATAGATTAACATAAAACACACAAAACTTGCAGATTCCAGGAAGAAATAAAGCGTACCAGCATGTTCACGGCTTTCCAGGTGGACGAACATACGTTCAAGGTGTGTTCTATTTTGGGCATGTTGGATTCAGAACCTGAAGACCCAGACAAAGGAAGGAACTACTTCGTGAAAGCCTCGATATAGCAAGGCGAATACTACTGCCAATGCTGCAAGTTCGAACGGGGCGGCATTGTGTGTTGTCACATACTAAAACTAATGGACATGAACGCCGTGACACGGATGCCCCACCATTTCATAAGGCGGCGATGGACTAGGGACGCTGACGACGCGTTGGCGCCGCAGACAACATACATGGTTCTGGCTGTGCATGACGAGAGACCTGAGTCAACCATGGAAGCCGTGAGGCACGTTGTGCTGACAAAGAACTATGCTGAGCTAATTGATGAAGCGTGCAAGAGTGATGAGACATCGAGAGTTGCAGAAAAACACAGGAAGTCACTGAAAAGAGAGCTTGATGAGATAAAGAAGAGGAAAGCTGAGGAAGCCTTACACCGGTTCCCCCGCACATCAAGTGTGCCTTCATCGACGGGGCCATCATCTGAAAACTCGGAGATAGGATCTGGAACAGCAAGCACACAAACCCAGGTCAGGAACCCACCCCGTTCCATCACAAAGGGTCGCCCAAGAGAGATAAGGTACAAGTCAGGATTGGAGATTCAAGCAAAACACAAGAAAACGAAGAAAGGGGCGGGCAATCCATGAGCAGAAATTGAGGCAATGTGACATGGTCCTTGTGGACATTTTGTTTTGTACCTTAGACGATGAGATTTTTTTTTAAAATTGGGAGAATAACTCTTGAGGAGCATCAGAAGTGGAAGGAAAATTCATTGAGTGGAGAAATGCAGTTGCCATGTTATGGGTACTTAATCTGCCATGTTATGTGTATTAAATCTGCCATGTTATGTGTACTAAATATATGCCATGCTATTTTATACTAAATATATGCCATGATACTTTGTACTAAATATGCCATGCTAGTTGTACTGGATCTGCCATTTTAGTTGTACTGGATCTGCCATGTTAGTTGTACTGTATCTGCCATGTTAATTATGCTTGATCTGCCATGTTGTTTGAACTATATCTGCCATGTTAGCTCTGCTGAAAATATGCCATGGTATTTGAAATGACTCTGCATGACATATATTTCCATGACAAATACCACGCGGTTTAGAGAAACATAGTGTGTTGTGGGCGATGTATGGGAAACAAGTTGGAAAAAGGCGTAACGTGCATAAACCGCAGCCAAGGTTGTGGATGCATGATCAACCCTACCCCATGCTAGCCGGTGCACTTAGCGATGAAAAAGAAGAAGCAAAACAGACAAAATGAAAACCGACGATGACTTTCGCTACCCATGTATGTTGAACTACATTTGCCATCTGTTTTAAAACATCATAGACGCAATCAAAACAGCAAACTGGTGCTGTAAGTGATGAAACCATTTTAATAATGATAAAACATAAAAACATATGTGCATTAACGCCTAAAATAGGTTCACGTCCACACATATATTACAGAAACTACTAAAATGTTGCTCACACACCACCACTACATAGTAGCCTGCAGAGGGTTGCATTCGTAACATAGCACACAAACATAATTTTCGACGATGACAAAGAGATAAGTACCTTACATTCCTCAGCAACAGAATGTAAGGTATGCGTCCGGTGTGTAACACCACGTGATCACTTGTACTTCTTGTTGATTTTCTTGACAGCTTCCTCCACGAACTCGCGTTCTCCGGACCGCTTGTTGAAATCTTCATTCGTCAACCAGTTCCATGTGTGGATTTTCCGGAGCTCAACGATCGTTGCAGCTGTGATAGCGGGGACAACTCTGCCTTCCCACTTTGCAAAGTATTCCAGCGCATGAAAGCCACAGTCCGTACTGCACGAGAAAAAGACTCAGATGAACACGCAAAAAAGGACAGACGTATCAAAGATAGACTTCAATTCATATGTGACAACAAAAATAGGGGTTGCATTGATGTAAACGGCACATGAAGGAGGGGGTTAAGAAATTACGTGTTCCCTTGCTTCACAGTCGCCACATACTCAATTGGGAAATGTCTGATCTGGACCTTTGAATGTTCGTAGTGACGGTTCCATGTCTCTTTCAGGTTGTTGATGAAGAATTCGGCATGCGTAGTAAGATCTGAATCAGCTTCCGAATGGATTGAATCAAGCACCTCAAAACGTTGGTTCTTCAGGTCAAGACAGATCGCATAGTGGTGACCACACTTGTCTTGAGTGTCATGTGGTGCAAGATCCTGGAACATGGGGAACATGACCTGCATTTGAAAAGTGAATGAATGAGAAAGCAGACTACACAAAAAGAACAGCGGAGGAATAAAAAAAATATAATCACGTAGAATGTTTGGTTATGGGTGAGCAAAATGTGCCGTGCATTTTACAATCAAATTGCCACGTAGTTAGCATGGGATGCAAAAACAAAAGAAGTAAATGTGCACGACAGTTGTTGCCACATGAAAACATCTGCCACGTAATCACAAGTGCAGAAGATGGCAAAAACCACACCATGTGAAAAAACAGTGCAGACAGGGGAGGAGTACTCACATATTTCATCAGTGTTAGCTTGAATTCACCGTGTTGAGCAAAATTCTTCCTCAGGATTTTGTGGTGGAAGTCACCGTCCCATATTTTGCATGTCACACTGTAATGCATGATGATCTTGTTGGCACACATATCGATGTGATTGTTGATGTAGTCGATCCCGCATGCAACTACATTTGTCGACATTTTACCGTTTGGCCTCATGGACTCGGTGAGATCACCCAGGTCGACGTACGTCGCTCCGCATTGAATGACTTTGGTTCTGTCCAAACATGAGTTGTATGAAAACGACATAACATGGAAGAATCATGCCTGCTAAGTAAAAAAATATATGAAAGAACTAGAACCTAAGCGCATCATGTATAGAGAGTACGAAGAAGATGAATGTTAAGAAAGAAACAAAGAAAAATGAGAGATTATAGGGTGTGGTCATTTACGCTTTCAACTCCTTCATGTGCTTGCTGATGGCCCTCGCATTTCCAAACCGCTTGATGATGTCGTACAGCTGGGTCTGTTCCTTAGTGGCCCTGAATTCGGACTCGTAGTCTTCCGTGGGAGGTGGGTGAACTACCCTCTGCTGTCTCACAGAATCAGGGGTGGCACTTTTGATGGTATCCTCAGATGCCGTCTCTGCAGGCAAGTTGGAACTTGATTGCCCTTGGCCCCGCGAGGTCCTCCTCTGCAATGCTGCCTCCTCAATCTTGCGGTAAGCTTCGTCAAGTGACGGTGAAATTTCCTCACGGGTGCCTGCAATGATTCAAAAAATAAAAAGTGTGTTAGGATAAGGAGAAAGTCAGAAAACAGATGGGTTGTGAGGAAATAGGGAGTATGATGTGAGATGTAGGTAGAAAAATAGTGGGGAAATTGACATGTGTGGTGCAACTACAGTGGCCACGTCACGGCAACTACAGTTGCCATGCAGTTGTGCTGAATTACCATCTAGATGGATTGTGGTTGCCATGTCACATCAAATGCAGTTGCCATGTTGTGTCAAATCCACTTGCCATGTGATTGCCGTATAGAAAAAATGCAGAATGGTAACAAAAAAATGCAGGTGACATGGTGTGGCAAATCCAGTTGCCATGTGGAATGCACTATATTTGCCATGTGCCAGCAAATATAGTTGCCATGATGAATCAACTTCAGTTGCCACGTGTTTACCCAAATGTCAAAATGCAGCATGGCAACAAAAAAAATGTAGGACATGGTGCATCAAATCCACTTGCCATGTCATCACACGGCAGTTGCCATCACAAGTGAGAACACCCAAAAGAATATGATTTGGACAAAATTCAAACTACAAAGATGTATACAGGAAAATCATAAGGACATGACAAGTGTACCTTGCACAATTGGCTCCGCGAACTTGACAGCCTTCCTCCCCTCGACCATTGGCTGCGCCATCATTGCGGGCATGCCTCCTGGGAAAGCAAAGGCAGCTGGCAAAGGATCTTGCACCACCGGTTGATCTTGACTGATGCCAAGGCTGAAGCTCGATGGGGTAAATGCCATTGGGTGCCTCTCATTCCTACTGGCTGGACCACGAACGATTTGCGGGGCAGAATCCAATGGTGATAGATCAACAAACATATCTGAATCGGCCTCTACAGAATGTTCAGTCTTATTTGCCGGGCGGGGCGTGTTGTCAGCGGTATCAGCAGCAGCTTTCATGGCAATCTTCTTGTTTGGGCTATAGGGGACACCGACATTGACTGGGAGCCTGGAAGTGCGCAGATTTATGCTGGGGATTTCCACTGTAGGTAAAGGCACAATCTGCTCCGGCCGTTCACCTGCGTCACTCGTGCCCGGCTTGACACCTGCATCAATTGTGCTCCGGTCTTGCGGTTTCTCCATCACATTGCTTTTGGCGGGTGGCGGGAACAGTGTGGACGCAGGAACATACCCAGACTCGTCTCTCCTGCTCCTAGGTACAACCAGTGCGTTGGGTATGACTATTGGTTTCTTGCGGGGGCTGCGACGCCTAGGTGGATGACCAGCACGCGCCACGGTCACCTTAGCAGTATCTGCACCGACAGGGGCTGGAGATGTTGTGCCAGGACTCTCACCTGTAGATGGCATATCCTTATGAACTGCCGCCTCAACGGCTTCTGTCATGGACACAGGTGTGCCACCACGCACGCGCTTGGAATCAGTGTCAGAAGAGCGGGAATCTTCCTTGCCTAGGTTCGTCTCGGGAGCGTCCACTTCAACACTTGCTGATGGGGTGGCATGGCTCACAGCAGCATCCTTCATTGCCAGAAGAGTTGGCAATATTTCAGCTGTCCTGGCAGATACCGAGTCGTCACTCCCCGATGTACGGATGCCTGTTGTTCTAGCCTGGACATCCGCAGCCGGCGGAGATGGTCGGCCACTTGCATCAGAGTTGGTGGGAGCAGTCATCGGTGCAGCAGCAGTGTTGTCGCCGGGTGCCTCATGTACATTTGAGTTGCCCCCCGTTGACAACTTTGAATGTAGGCGTTCGAACGGGTCCTTACTGCTATGCTTGGCCACGCGCGTAGTAGTCTTCTTCACCCTGCAAAAAGAAAAAAAATCACATGAGAAAGGTATGAAAAAATGAACAAAAATATGTTTGCAATGGTAGAAATCTTAAAAGAATGAAAAAAACAAGTGGAAAAGCTGGTAGTTGCCATGTAATGGGAACATGAGTTGCCATGTGTCATAGTTAGCAGTTGCCATCCAGCAGCAGTTGCCATGTTAGCAAACTTGAAGAATGATACAAATGTATGTTCTGTCAGGAATGCAATTTGAAACCTATGTGTGGGATGAGCTCACAAAGAGAAAGGTAAAAGATGGCAGCTGCCATTAGGTAGAGTGGTAGTTGCCAGTTGGCCTAGATGCCAGTTGCGATGTAAAGACCAATAGGAGTTGCCGTAAACTAAAAAAATGAAGGAAGAAATCAGTTGGAAAAACAGCGGTTGCCGCGTGGGGGACGATGACAGAAGAACATGTGACAAGCTGAAACAGTAGCATTGGAAATTCAAGAAAAAATACCACTATGTACATGAAAGCACATGGATAAACATACTTCTTGACTGGCTTCCTCAGGTCTGGCAACACGACAGGATCCCCGGTGTTGGTCGTCATGTACGAGGAGAAGACCTGGTGGAAGGGGTGTCACCAGCAATGGGGGCACCTTTGTTCAAGCGAGCAGAAACACGGGTTGGCGTTGGCGCCTATTTCTTCGTAGCTGCTCGTCCACCAGCGGTCGGCTCACTACATGTAACAGATGGAGGGAAAAAAGAAGGTGGCAACTGTCAAACAACAAACCCATTGCCGCGCTTGACAAAAAACAAGTGCAAAGAAATGGATGAGATTGTTCCAAGAAAATAGACACAACAGAAAACTAAAATTGAAAGTCGAACCTCCTCCTGGCAGCTACGGGATCGGTCCTAGATCTCTTGCCACGAGAACCCTGCCCAACATCATCTGTGGCCCTCCCCCTCCTTGATGGCAACACCCCCTCGCCTCTCGCAGCCGTATGTTCTATCACTTTCTCCGATGGGTGGTATCTGTTACATCCTTGCCCTTGTTGCCTCCTGTGCGAACTTCAGCATGTTCATCGTCATCCGTGTCCTGATGCACATTATCCATGTCACCATCGTCATCCTTGCTGAGGCCAGCGTCTCCATCTACATCATCTTGTGTGTCATCGGGCTCTTGGGAACTGTTGTAGTCATACCGGCCACGGCAACCGGTTGGTCGATGTGTACGTTCTGGGACAAACAAAGTGAACTGCCTCGCAATCGCATCGCTCTCAGAGGCACTGAGGGACGTCCATCCCTCAACCAACTTCCCGAGCAAGCCGGTCATTCCGGATGCAAACTGCCCAATTAGATGCTCAACTGGTGCCCTCGCCTGTGCACGAAAACAAGAAGCATCAACAACAACCCGTATTGCAGTCGCTTGCGTGACATCAACAAGTAATCCACGGCAAACAATGGATGTCGATATTTTGATTACCTCAGAAGGGCAAGACGGAGCTGAGTGCACGTCCATCCACTTTCCAAATTTTTGAGGCCCCCCAAACACGTTGTAGTCTCTAGCACGCTTGGCCATCAGCATGGAAAACAAAAAGAAATTGTAAGCATGCCTTATAAACCACGGACGGTTGCCTCATGTCAAATTTGTAAGCATGTCGTGTGAAGAGATAAACAAAAACTAACCTGTAGTTTTCCATATGTGGTATCAGCTGCCCTGTCTGCGGCAAGCACAGCGTTGACAGCGTTGATGGTCCACGCAGAAACAGCAAACTTGTGCGTAGGCGGCGGGCCTCCTACCCCAGAGAAATCCACGATGGACAGATCAAGACAGTCGACATACATGAGCTGATTTAAAACAATTTTACAAAGAAAGAAATGTCAGTTGCCATCATGGGTACTTTGTAGTTGGGAAAAAGAGCAGGGTAATGTATGATCCAATGATGGTATGTATGTGCTAGTTGCCATCATAGTGTGCTGGCAGTTGCCATCATACTGTGATAGCAGTTGCCATGCTAATATGATGGCAGTTGCCCCATTGTCAGTATGACAGTTGCCATATTGTCATTATGGCAGTTGCCACATTGTCATTATGGCAGTTGCCATCTTGTTATGATCGGGTTGCCATGCATGAATAAAACTGTGTTATAAACAAGAGTTCACACAGAGATCTGGTAAAATAAATACCATTAAATGCAGTCGACAACCCTTCTGGTACATCTTGTTTCTGAAAGCATCATGGAGAAAGTCGGCAATAAACTTACACTAGTTCATGTTCTTCACATTTTTTAGATTCGCCTGCACCACACAAAATTTCAGGGCAAAAAGTTGGCCGCATCAGAAATAAAACAAAAAAAAACAACGAAAACACTGGCAGTCATTAGCTTAACACGTGCCATCGGAGCCAGAAGATTGAAGGAAAATAAAGTAGTAAGGATGGATCATTCACCAGGATGGGGAAATATTTGTTGCTTGGGCGAAGGGAAGTGGTCGGCGCAAAAACAACTGAGATGAGGTACATGAGTAGCTTCATCTTGAAAACATCTCCATGCGTCATCATGGCCTACAGCGAATCTGCTAGTACAGATGTGTTCGGCATGGACTCCAATCCAGGAAATAAACGGGCGAACAACGCTTCCTCGATCTCATTATTTACCTCGTACGGGACTTTGATATGTCCACGAGGCACAACCAAAGTGCAGAACACGGATTCCTCGTTTAACGGAAGTCTTCCGCGTCCTGGAATCACGAATTCCCTGGAGGCAGGCTCGTAGATCTCACCAAGCCAGTCGCATACAGGGTTGACAAGGTTCGTGCACCGGACATCCATCAGAGCCTGCATACCCATCTCAGCAGCAGCCCCCTTTTCATCGTCGGTGAATTTTTTAATCAACACAGTCAGACGTTCCTGGGAGGCTCTGTTGCGAATACGTTTCTTCTTCTGCAAAAAACAGACACAAAAGTGATCAGCTGTTGCCATGTTTTGCAATGTCATGAAAATTTAGTTCATGACAGACGACTACAAAAGATATAGGTGCCAACCAGTAACAAAAATCAGGAGGAGATGGGGCGGGTGTGTGGACAGTTACCTTGTCGCCCTCTTTTCTCTGTCCAGTTGCCCGGTTACGCTGTGGTGGATCCATGAAATCATCGTCATCATTTTGATGTCCATTCTGCTGATGTAGGAACAGACCAAATTGTTAAGGGGGAAAATGTAAATGCAAGAGGTAAGCATTTTCCACCTAACAGAAAATGTTAACTAGTGAATGCAAAAATATAGCATGAACACACACGCGGGCCCCCCCTCCCCCCTCCCCCCCTATGATTGTCGAGAACATAAACATGGCAAGTAAGCACGTTGGTAAATGCACTTGAAAACAAAATGTTGAAGTTGCCATGTTAGCCCAATATAGTACAAAAAAGCAATGAAACCACATCTGAATCAATAACCTGAAAACAGGCACAGTGTGTTCAGATATCACAAAAGTCATTGTGGCAAAACGAAAAAATTGCATCCGTAGTACAATGAAAATGCCACATTGTACTGACTGTAACATGGCAACAGACATGATGTGGCAACAGACATGATATGGCATCTGGCACAATTGGTACGCAAATGTGGTTGCCATATTATGCAGCCAATTTGCCACACTGTCATATCTGCATTGTGGCAACAGACATTGTGTTCACATTCTATTTGCCACATGATTATACAATCCAAGTGGCAAACACGCACACTCGATGTGCACATTAGTTGCCGTCCAGTGCAGCTGGATGCCGAAACTGCATTGACTACCGATTGTGGCAACTATCAAAGTGTGGAAACTATAACAAATAATTCAGAAAAAATTAGATCTCACAATGAAAAAGCATGTTTGTGGTTACTATCATATAAATTCAGCAAAATTCAGTTTGCCACATGGAAGAGCGTGTGTGTGGCAACTATCATAGTCATTCAATAAAATTAGTTGCCCTATGTGAAAGCTTGAATGTGGCAACTATGACAGACATTTTCAGTAATTTGTTGCCACAAAGGAAAACACGTTTGTGACAACTATCACATTTGTTCAGGGAGTTTAGTTGCCACACATTTGTTCATGTTCAGAAATTCTGCCAAGTTCTCCTCATTCTACAGTTTCAAAACCAAACTAACTAGATCTAGGTTTCAATGGCAACTACTTCGACTTCAAAATCACCCTCAAAATTCTCGCACGAACTGACTGCAAACACAAATTCGAACCAATGCGCATCAAAACAAACCGGGGGACACCTCCCAAATCCATGCACAAGACTAGTGCGTGCCTCCGAACAGGCATAACCGCACATACGAAACTGCCCAGTGCCACCAAAAAACGGCTAGCAGACAACTTCGACGCCGGCGGGAACGCCGGCGCACCGCCGAATCGCCAGAATCTCTAGGAATCGATCTAGGAATCGAACAGGGAGGGAAAGGGGAAAAAATGCAGGAAGGGGTTGCGAGAGATGAAGCAAGCATTACCTTCAACCCGCACGGGTTCCGGCGAAGCCGCTCCGCTCCGGCGAGCACCACCGACGGCCGCGAACACCGTCGATTATTCCGCCTCCGCCGTCGCCTTCTCCTCTCTCCTTCTCCTCCAGTGGTTTCAAGTGTGAGTGGGTTGTGCCAGTAAATGCGTCGTGGGTGAGTAAATGGAACCGTAAGGGAGAGGGTGGAGGGGTGTGCGACGTGTTTGACGTCAACCGCGGTCGGAGCGTGGCATGGGGGCGCATGGCAGTTCCACCGCACGCCTCTGAGTGGCAACTGCTGACCACGGGATGGCAACCACCGTGCGGGTGAACTGACTCGCACAACGCACACGAGACTCGTCCTACGTGGCGCCGAAAACCGGCCTGTTTGCTACAAGATTCGTGCGTACCGAAGCCAATGGAGATGCCTGCATGTGGTCGGGGTGGTGAATGCCCACACGTGTGGGTGTTAACATTACCGATTAATTAAGCAGGCCGTGGTACTTTTGTCCGAGTAGTATTATATAGGAATTCTATAATCCAATATAGTATACCTAGCACCACCGTGCGTTTCCAGCCGGACGAGATATTAGCAAGCCTCCGGCCGGCGAGATCAGTCGACACCAGGTTCTGGCCGGAAAGCAATCGGCACAAAACCGCAAGCTTCTGCTACGTACGCACTCTCGTCGGAAAAGTCGGTTACGATGGTCGTCCCTGCGGCGGCATCTCCCAATCTTTACTTGCTCGACCTCGTGAAATCCGGCCGCATGCTCATCAACCGTGGCCTAGTTCTCGCGGACGGCGAGGTGGACAACATCTATCTCCCAGTCGACACATTCAAGCTCTTGCGCATCGTTGACAGTGTTGTGTACAACAATGTCGGTGACATCAAGGTGGTCGACAGGAGCCACCTGTACCCCGGACCGGTGGTCGGGTCGGCATCCGACATGGGCGGCCAGATCGGCGTCACCGGTGTCCACACCGTGCTCAACCTGGCCAAGCTCGACAACAACGGCGTGCCGACCAACGTCATCAGGGGGTTGTCCCTGTCTAGCCTGCGGCGCGTCAGGAGTCTCAACCTTGGCGACTTTGTCATGTCCGGGCCGTGGCTCGGCTGTGTCGTCGAGGTGTCGACCGACGACGTCGATGTGTTGTTCGATGACGGAGGCATCTGCAGGATCACCGATGCGGAGTCCACGAACCTGGCGAGAGTGCGTGAAATAGGCACCATGGCGACCTTGCATCGCCACCAGATGAACAGTCAATTCCACCAGGGGCAGCATGTCACCTTGCCAGGCGCTTGTTCACTCTTCAAGGATGCTTGCTGGCTTAATGGCTACTAGCATCCTTACCGACAAGTAGGCACCATTATGAAGGTGGAGACATCCGGCGTCCTCGTCTACTCGGTCGCATCCAGACATTGTGGCACCGACAAGGGGCTAGTGGAGGCATCCGCTCCTCCAGCCTACCAGAACCCAGATGATCTTACGTTCTTCTGCGCCTCGTACAATTGTTGCTGGGGGCTTGCTGACCGTTGTTTTTTTCTAGAATCTAGTTCCACCAAAGTGGATGCAGCTTGTGCTCCTGATAACCACGGTGATGATGGTGAAGATGAGGACGAGGACGAGGAAGAGGAATACAATGCATGCTCACAAGACAACCAAGAGGGTGTGTGAAGCATCAACCTCTCAGGTGGTACCACCAACCAAGCAGAAGGATGAGAGGTTTTATCGGAAGCAGCTAAAGAAGGTCGTATTTGAGGACCATAGACGGGTGCAACAACCACAAGTCATGAGACATGTGGAGGTGGAGTTTCCTATGGTCGTCGCCGACACCTGCACCACCGTCGATGTGTTGTGGCAAGACGGCACACTGCAACATGGCAGACCTTCAGCGACTGTCGTCCCCTTTGGGATCCGGAATGAGCAAGAGTTCTTCCCGGGACAACATGTTGTCGCCAACATTCTCCCTATTAGTGTTGCCGTTGACAGTACTGGTGACCATGATGATGTGATAACTACTAGTGTCAACAATGACATTCCTGCGTCTGGAACTATACCAACAGAGCATGTGGGCATCGTCAAGAGCCTGCAATACAAGGACCAGATGGTTTGTCTATCATGGTTCAAGACGTCAGGGCACCCAGATGAGGTTAGGGAGGTCGATTGCGACCAAACCGTCAGTGCTTACGACCTAAACTTGGACTCTAACCACTCTACTTACTATGGTGATATTGTCATTTGTATCCTACCATCGGGATCAACAGATGACAGTGAAAGTGCACCCTTCTTGCCGGGAAACAAGAAGAAAAATGCCATTTCTGCCGATCTTTCATGGGTGGGGCGGGTAGTTGAACTTCCTAATGGGCACATCCAAGTCAAGTGGGGTGATGGTAGCATGTTAACGGTACGTGGATAGTTTCTAGTACCTTTCTTAGATCTACATCTATGTTACGTTCTCTACTCAACTTTGTTGATTTGTTTGGGCGTGCTGCAGGTATCGCCCCATGAGATTGTTGTCATCAAGGACAAGCACTACATGGAGCTATGGCTTGAAATGGGCGACTGGGTAGAGGACAACGGCATCGATGACGCACCCGAAGAACCGGTTGCTGCCAACACGGTTTATATCTATCTGTCTAAACATTGTCCACTTCGACAAATAATGAGGTGTGGTGATGATTTTGGTTTCTCCTGGTAGGCACCAAAGTACTATATATACTATGATAAATGATTATATGGATGGATACACCTCAATTGATGTGGTTATATGTGTTATCTTATTTTAGGAAATTGATCTTCAGAATCTAGATAACGATGTCGAAAGCATCAGCCCGATAATGTCAAGGACAAACATTTTAGGTTTTTCATTCGGGTCTTTGCTCTAATTGACCAACGACGTGGTAGCTCGAGGTAAAGGATACCTGATGAACTGGCGGCCCTGGTCGTCGTCACCAAGCTCAGAGTTACCCGCGCTCGTAAACGATGATAGTATCGGTTGTGCTGCAATGGGTACCAATGGTGCGGCTGTAGATTTGACCAGCCACGGTTTTGCCGGGGGGGGGTGCAGATGCTACATGTTGCTGCGATGAATCGTCCTGCTTTCCACATTTCGATGTACTGCAGATGATCCCTCTAGATCACCACTACCTTGACACTATGGGCCAGGTAATTATGTATGATAGAAAATGATGAAGAACGGAGCTATTTAAGGTTAGAGTAAGGGATGTTTACATGCACAATATGGTTTGTCTAACTGTGGAGTCGATCTTATGGCATTCGTTTTTAATGCAAAACTAAACTCCCTAACTTAAAATAAGTAAATGACCAGACAACATGTTACAAGTCATTATTAAACGAATTTTACTAAATGTAGAACTTTAATCTATACTCTTTTCTTTCAAAGGAAATGCAGGGCGCTAGTCGTGGGAAGAGTTGGGCCAAAACAGTGCAAAAGGAATGGAAAATTCTGGAGAACAACTTACCAGGTATGTGAATGCACCTGAAATACACGGTCCATATGCATGGTTACAAATGAATAGCCAACCATTTAATGTGCAGAAACTATCTTTGTGCGAGCGTTTGAGGACCGCATGGATATGCTTCGGGTGGTGATGGTAGGCGCAAGCGGGACGCCAGATCGTCACGGCATGTTCTTCTTTGATATGCAGCTACCTCCGTCGTACCCGGATGCCCCACCGCAAGTGTACTACCACTCCTTTGGCCTACGCCTCAATCCCAACCTCTACGAGTCCGGTACAGTGTGCCTCAGCCTGCTAAACACATTCGGTGGCGAGGGCACCGAGGTTTGGTCGTCAGCAACATCAAGCCTCCTCCAAGTCGTTGTCTCCATCCAGGGCCTCGTCCTCAATGACCAACCATACTACAACGAGGCCGGCTATGAGACACTGGTCGGCAAACCGGAGGGCCACCGCAATGCGCTACCCTACAATGAGAATGCTTACCTACTAACCCTCTGGACCATGCAACACCTTTTACGTCGGCCACCTCGGGGATTTGAGGAATTCGTCAAGGAACACTTCCACCGTCGGGTAAAATTTGTGCTTAGGACATGCAATGTGTGGCTTCAGGGAAATGTTGTGGACGATGCCCATGCCACTGAAGCGACTAGGAAGCAACGGTGCTCGGCTGGGTAAAGGCTTGCACTCACAAACATGATGCCAAGCCTCGTGGCAGCCTTCACCGAGATCGGCGCCGAGGGGTGTGAAGAGTTCTAGTAGCTCCAGATCAAGTTGCCATGTGCTCTCAGCACAACTCACTAGACAGAGGAGTGTTTGATGGTGGGAGCTTTGCTGCACATGGGGGGCAGGTTAGTTCAAAAGAGGGGTCCATGGATATAGGATTATTGGTGATGGTGGTGGTCTTGTAATCAGTCACATTTTTGTTCTACAACAATTACATACTCCTTTTTGCTTTATTTTCTCGATTAAAAAGGAGTTCAGCAAGAAAGGTATCATTGTGGACTACGTCATTTATCTATCAACATATATAAAGGCTGGGTGTATATTTATCATTCTGATGCATTAATACAATATTTATCTATCAACATATTTTGTGTATATTTATCATCTATATATCGTCAAGCATGGTCATGCTTTAAGAACGTGCAAGATCTGCTTTTGGATCCAGCTCAATCCAGCTAGCAATAATACATGAAGATGGCCTAGAGGTTAGAGAGCAGGTTAAGCATGCACTTCTAGATGACCGTTTATATACCCCATATATAGTAGTTACTGCAAAAAGAAATGAGGTTTAACTGAATCATTAGATAGAAAACACTCTTTGGTGTAAAGCTACAAATTAAGATGGTTATCATCACCATTTGTTTAGACGTTTCAGAATTCAATTTGCTACTTGCATCTTAATTGCACGGTGTACAGTTGATCTTGCTACTACTATTGTTTTCTTGAGATGAAGTAATCTGGCTAAACCAAATCTATAGACAAGATAGGAGGCAATGTTTATTCTTTGTTTACCCCAAATCTTGTAGAGGGCTGTTGAGTCCTACGAGCTTCTCGGCCATGATACCCTCGTCTACAGTCATGGCACACTGAAAGCAACATTCGAAAGAATCACCATCATACTAAACTGAAGAACAGGAAAAGCAGCCAAATGACAACAAACTAGTTCATAGGCCAAGCAGGAGGGGGTAAACCTTTTGCAATACAAAGGAAATCAAAGGCAGACGTCGGACATGTGCATCATCAACCAATATATTACATATAGTAAGTAGGCAATTGTCTGTTCAAATGCAAAGTATCTTAACTACAACCATGACACTTATTTTGGAACGGAGGGAGTACCTATGTATACATATATATAGTCTTTCGCTAGAGACATAGCTTAAAACTGGTCCTCCGTGCAAGTAGACACAAATAGTGGTGTGAAACACATCGTCTTACTACCAGACAAACATAATGTCAAAAGGAGAAACCCTAAAAAGGTGGCATAGAAAAGAAGAAGATACATAGCAACAAGGGAAATCAAACAGACCTTAATGAATCTAGTCGTAAGACATAACAAAAAAAATAGATCAAACGACCATCTAGTCCATAAATTACAAATACTTGATTCTACCCCATAGTAAAGAGAGTTGCAGAAGGAACTACATCAGTACATAACCTACTGCTAACATGGAACATAAGGTATGTACAAATTGCTAGCAACATGGAAGCGGGGAACACATGTTCAAGAAAAGAAGCACACGCATGATACAGTTGGAGATGTTGGAGGGATGGGCACTGAAGGTGAGACCTAGTTTAAACAAAATATAAGAATAGATAATACTAAGATTGCATAATGAATCAATGAGAAGAGGAAAGAAAGATGGAAACACAAGCAGAGATCCTGACCTCAGAGATAGCCACGTCACTAAAACCAGCGCTGCCAAAGAGCTGAAACTGAGCATCTTTAGAACATGCAACCAGATGTCACTAAGTTTTCGTTTCTTCTCCAAGCTGCATGCTTCATAGTTCCAACCTCAGCTAAAGAAATAGTGTCAAGTCAGTTCCACCTCTATATTCCCAGCTGCATTCACTGCTTATGTCCGAAATCCAATATATGATTGCCTTATGTACTAGCTTTTCAAGAGAAACCTTATTGTCACTTGTGCAGAAAGTAGAAACATTACGGGCCAGTTCTGGTACATCTATGCAACTAATTACCTCATAGTTTGAAAAATAATCATGATAAAAATTGATGCCTTGACACTAGTAGAAAAGAGGGCTTTGGTCCAGGCCGGGTTAGCCCATTAGTCCCAGTTCAATCTAGAACCGGGACTAATGGGGGAATTACTCCCGGTTCGTGAGCCCAGGGGCCACGTGGGCCATTTGTCCCGGTTCGTCTGGACCTTTTAGTCCCGGTTGGTGCCACGAACCTGGACTAAAGGGTGCGATGCCCATTAGTACCGGTTGATGGCTCGAACCGGGACTAAAGGTTACCGGTTCGTGGCACCAACCGGTACTAAAGGTTAGACCTTTAGTCCCGGTTCGAGCCACCAACCGGTACTAATGGGGTTTGAGGCATTAGTACTGGTTCATGGCACGAACCGGTACTAAATGTCCCATTTTCAAACTCTACCCCCCCTGGATCACCTTTTTAGTTTTTAAAAAAATAAAAGAAAATGATGAAAATGTTAAAAAAATAAAAGAAAATAAGTTTCCCATGTGATATGTGGTCTAGTTGTTGGGAAAATTTACAAATGTGAATGAATTTCGACTTTATTTGCAAAATCTCTCTAGAATTTAGTAAAATGGGCATAACTTTTGCATACTAACTCGGATGAAAAAGTTTTTTATATGAAAAATCATCTACTCGAAAAGTTACATCCAAAAAGTTTTTGTACACGAAGTGCATCCAGTATTTGCCGTTACCCTCTCTACTTTCTTGCACATGCTATGTGGGTCAAATGATGATACCATGCCAACTTTCAACCTTTTCAGAGTTCATTTGAAATGCTTATCAATTTCAGCGTCTTATAGCTCAAAATAATCAGTAAATGCATGAAAAATAACAAATGAAGTCAGAAAGGGTTGAAAATTGACGATTTTGCTTTGAATGGTGCATTTCGAACACAGAAAACAATGGAGTTCAAATAAGTTTAAAAAATGAAATCCCTTTGTAACAGACGAGTTTCCATATGAAACCCTGATACTTCGAAAGAGATTGTCCGTTTTGTACACGAAGTGCATCCAGTTTTTGCCGTAACCCTCTCTACTTTCTTGCACATGCTATGTGGGTGAAATGATGATACCATGCCAACTTTCAACCTTTTCAGAGTTCATTTGAAATGCTTTTCTATTTCAGGGTCTTATAGCTCAAAATAATCAGTAAATGCATGAAAAGTAACAAATAAAGCTCAAAATAATATAAACTTTAATAAAATATATAAGTAGAAACAAAATAAAATAAAATAAAATAAACTTTAATAACATAAATAAAATTTATGAAACTAAAATTATCAAAGTATTTTCTGTTCAAAACATTATAAGCAACCTCTAGTATTATTGGAACTAAAATTATATAAAGTTGATGCAAGTAAAATTATCAAAGTATTTTCTGTTCAAAATCATTAAAAGCAAAAAGAATTTTCATAGACAATTTTTTTGTCAAAAACTTTAATAGCAAAATGAATTATCATAAAATAAAATAAATAAGTAATTAGAAACAAAATAAATTAAATTGAATAAGTATTTTGTTGTAAGTAGAAACAACACAAAATAAATAAAGCAAAAAAGAAAACAAAAAAACTAGGAAAAAAAATGCCACCTAGTGGGCCACCACGGCGTGAATATGACTAGAAACCCATCAATGGGCCAGGATTCAAGCCCGCAGAAGGCCCAGTAGGCCCACCAGGCATAGCAGTCACTATTAGGCCCGAAAGCCTGTAATGGAGAGGAGCTCGAGAGGGGTGCGGCAGTGGAGCTTATAAACCACTTCAGGCCCCTCTCAACTGGCGAGGTGGGATTAAACTCCCACCACCGCGTCGCTGTGCAAGGCCTTTGGTACCGGTTGGTGGCACCAACCGGGACCAATGCCCACCCCTTTAGTCCCGGTTGGTGCCACCAACCGGTACCAAAGGCCGCCGCTTCCCGCCCTTTGGGCTGCTGAAAAGACACCTTTGGTCCCGGTTGGTGGAACCAACCGAGACTAAAGGGGGCATTGGTCCCGGTTGGTGCTAAAGGTGGCACCAATCTTTTTCTTTTCTTGCTGTTTGAATAATATACCAATATCTGAAATTCTTAAATGTTAGAGAGTGTTCACATAGTTACATAATTATTTGACTACTCATTGATCTTCACTTATATCTTTCGGAGTAGTTTTGTCTTTGCTCTAGTGCTTCACTTATATCTTTTTGTAGCACGATAGTGGTTTTATTTTGAAGAAATAGATGAACTCTCATGCTTCACTTATATTATTTTGAGTCTATTTAGAACAGCATGGTAATTTGCTTGGGTTATAAAATTAGTCCTAATATGATGGGCATCCAAGAGGGGTATAATAAAAAAATTCATAAAAGTGCATTGAATACTAAGAGAAGTTTGATACTTGATGATTGTTTTGAGATATGAAAATGGTGATATTAGAGTTGTGCTATTTGAGTAGTTGTGAAATTGAGAAATACTTGTGTTGAGGTTTGCATGTCCCGTAGCATGCACGTATGGTAACCGTTGTGTGACAAATTTGCAACATGAGGTGTTCTTTGATTGTCTTCCTTATGAGTGGCGGTCAGGGACGAGCGATGGTCTTTTCCTACCAATCTATCCACCTAGGAGCATGCGCGTAATGTTGGTTTTTGATGACTTGTAGTTTTTTTGCAATAAGTATGCGAGTTCTCTATGACTAATGTTGAGTCCATGGATTATATGCACTCTCACCCTTCCATCATTGCTAGCCTCTTCGGTACCGTGCATTGCCCTTTCTCACCTCGAGAGTTGGTGTAAACTTCACCGGTGCATCCAAACCCCGTGATACGATACGCTCTATCACACATAAACCTCCTTATATCTTCCTCAAAACAGCCACCATACCTACCTATTATGGCATTTCCATATCCATTCCGAGATATATTGCCATGCAACTTTCCACCGTTCCTTTTATTATGACACGCATCATCATTGTCATATTGCCTTGCATGATCATGTAGTTGACATCGTATTTGTGGCAAAGCCACCGTTCATAATTCTTTCATACATGTCACTCATGAGTCATTGCACACCCCTGTACACCGCCGAAGGCATTCATATAGAGCCATACTTTGTTCTAGTATCGAGTTGTAATCTTTGAATTGTAAATAAATAGAAGTGTGATAATCAACATTAATAGAGCATTGTACCAAAAAAAAAAGGCCAATAAAAAAAGAGAAAGGCCAAAAAAGAGAAATAAAAGGGACAATGCTACTATCCTTTTACCACACTTGTGCTTCAAAGTAGCACCATGATCTTCGTGATAGAGAGTCTCCTATGTTGTCACTTTCATATACTAGTGGGAATTTTCATTATAAAACTTGGCTTGTATTTTCCAACAATGGGCTTCCTCAAATGCCCTAGGTCTTCGTGAGCAAGCAAGTTGGATGCACACCCACTTAGTTTCTTTTGTTGAGCTTTCATACATTTATAACTCTAGTGCATCCATTGCATGGCAATCCCTACTCGTCTGAAAGTGCATTATATCGACTAGAGGGGGGTGAATAGGCGATTTTTATGAATTCTTCACTGAGGAATTTGCTAGTGAGGAAATTCCTAACTGAAGAACTACTTGCAGCGGAATAAGTACTCAGAAGTAAACATAACAAAACACAAGCATAGTCATCATGATGAAATGAAGACAAACACAGAGTACAGAAAGCGTAAACACAGGATAACACTAGAAAGAAGACGGACAGACTGAAGAAATTGAACTGAGGAAATTGAGAAAGTCTTTAGTCAAAGTCTTCAAATAGATATGAACAGGCACACAACAACAGACATAAGGAAATGAAAGACTTGAGGAAATAGAACAAGTATGCTCGGTGAAGACAATGATTTGGTAGACCAGTTCCATCTGCTGTCTAAGTTGTACATCTGGTTGGAGCGGCTGAGTATTTAAACTCGAGGACACCCAGTCCCGCACACACAGACCTCATCGTATTCTCCTTGAGCTAAGGTCACATAGACCTCGCCCAATCACTCGTGGTAAGTCTTCAGGTGACTTCCGAACCTTCACAAACTCGGTCACTCCGCGATCCACAATTCCTCTTGGATGCTCTAGACCTTGACGCCTAACCGTCTAGAAGAAGCACAATCTTCAAAGGAAACAAGCATCGGATCCACGCAGGATCAATCTCTTTAGTGATGCTCAATCACTTTGGGTTTGTACATGTTGGGTTTGGGTTTTCCTCAATTGATGATTTTCGCTCAAAGTCCTCGGAGGATGGGATGCTCTCAATTGACAAGTGTCAGTTTCTCTAGGAACAGCCAACCAGCTAGTGGTTGAAGGGGGCGGCTATTTGTGGCCTAGGGAGCAGCCCGACATGATAAGACATAAATGCCCTTGTCTGATATGACCGTTAGGTGGGTAGATATTTTGGGATAGCTGGCGCATAGCACAACAACGGTTGGAAATTTGACTCTCAAATTCCTCAGGGCTATCATGTTCCTCACTGTGTAGGCAATTCGCACTGGCGAATTACTAACTCCTCAGTCAAAACAAATACCTCAGAGACCAGAAGAACTTCGTCTCTGTCACTGAAGAATATGACTCAACTGTATGAGATTTCCAATGGCTTCACTCGAAGGGATTGGTAGGTGCAGGATTTTGAGTTGAGCATCACATGGAAAATTTTCCTTAGTATTTCCTCTACCCCCTTTAACAGTACGGTGTTTCCTATGACTCAAGAAAGAGAAAATGAAACTACGAAAACAAAAGTCTTCACGCTTGATGTTCCTCGAATGATTGACAAGTCTTCAAGATCACACCAATTTCTTCACTTTCAAAGTCTTCATAAAGTCTTCAAAAATCCAAAGTCTTCAGTTGAAGAACTTCATTTTTAGGGGTCGACTTTCTCTGTAAATATCAAACTCCTCGTAGACTTATAGACCTGTGTACACTCACAAACGCATCAGTCCCTTAACCTATAAGTCTTCAATACACCAAAATCACTAATGGGCACTAGATGCACTTACAATCTCCCCCTTTTTGGTGATTGATGACAATATAGGTTAAGTTTTCAACGGGGATAAACATATGAAGTGTAAATGCTGATATTGAGGAATTTGATTGCAAGATATAGAAGAACTCCCCCTGAAGATGTGCATAGTGAGGAATTTGCTTTTGAAGCAATGCACACTTGGAGAGTATAATCATGGAGATCTCCCCCTATATCTTGTAATTCATACACGCATTTGATATATAATATGAAGAATTTGAAATGCATGATGAAATATGGTGACTGATGTCATTCAGCATGCGTGCATTGACATTAATGAGGAATAAGCATGCAGAAGAACACAACAAAAGTATCAGGCCACCATAGAGTTTAAGATTACGACTCGATCCAGCAAAGTCATCAGAAGAACGAGAGTTGTAACTTAGCAAAAAAACTCCCATATAGGATAGACCCGCTTGAAGACTAACTCAAATTTCTCCCCCTTTGTCATCGAATGACCAAAAGGGTTGAAACTGAGGACTAAAGCCCCTTAATAATATCATGATGATGGAGGAGCGCCAGTGTTGCCAGGGTCTTGAGTTGTTGTAGGGCCTGCTGTAGTGTCGTCCAAGTCTTCATACTCGTCCGTGGCGCGTGATGAAGAATATGAGCTGGCCACCAATGAAGGAACCTTGACCTTCTTGTATTTCTTCGGCGGAGGAGCAGACCAGTCGAAGTCTTCCTTGAAGCCCATTTGCTTCAAATCTTCTTCACCATATAGATTTGACAGAATAGCCCAGGTGCGATCAAATACTTCATGGATGTAGTAATGGTTTTTCTTCACTGCATTATGTGTGGAAGTCATGTTGTGAATAATAGAGCCAAACTGACGCTTAACCCACCTGTGGTTTCGATCCACCTTCTGGTGAAGACTGATAAGCATCTCACGGCCAGTCATCACACGAGGAGTAGTAGCTTGAGGTCTTGACTTGGTAGCATTGGCAGCAGAATCATGAGTGGCAGAGTCATCATTGGTGGAGTAAGATGCAGCTTTGCGGAACTGACCATCCAATGGATGAATGCCTTCATCGATAACGGATGGTGACTTGCCCTTATAATCAGATGAGGAATTTGTCCTCTTGAGGACTTCAATAGGGGGCAAGTAGCTGAGGTGATTCTGAAAATCAGCCTTGTAGTTGAGTGAAGACCTTGTTGTGAGGAATCTCATGATCCACGACGCGTAAGGCTTCAGCTCAAATGGTGAAAGTGCAACATTCGCCAGAGTCCTCATGAAGAAATCATGATAGTTTATGGGTATGCCATGCATTATGTTGAAAAGAATATTCTTCATCATCCCGATAATTTCTTCATCATCCCGATAATTTCTTCATCAGATGAGTCATGGCCTTTGATAGGACTCATGGTCTTCGTCAGAATGCGGTAGATGGTTCTTGGCACATAGAGCAATTCTTTCACGAGGAATTTGGTCCTTGGGGCTTGACCAGGCTTCAGCGGATTCTTGAGCACTTGCATATAGTGATTAGTGAGTTCAAGCTCATCATACAGACAACAAGCACCATCAGGTGGAGGACTGATTGGCAAGGCACGAAGCAATTCAGAGGCTGGTGCCTTGTAATGAGTGTTTTCAGTCATCCAGTCCAACACCCACGAGTTGACGTCAGCAGCATCACCTGTGATATGCAGAGTTGCGTAGAACTGAAGAATAAGCTCTTCATTCCAATTTACCATGTCAGAGTGGAAATTGAGCAAGCCTGAATCATCAAGCATGCTGAGGACTTGAGAGAAGCACGACATTGATTCCATGTCCACATGGGGAATATGCTCGTGATCGAAGACTTTGTCCTTGTTGAAAAGCAATGAGGAGTAGAAGTTGGCCTGGCTGGCAGTCTAGAAATGATTCCTTCTAAGACGAGCATTGTCATAGGGGTCAAATTCAGTGAAGAACACGTGCTCACCGAAGAAATCATCAACCTTGAATTTTTTCTTCTTTGTGAAGGGATCCTTTGGCTTGGGTTGAGGAGTGTCAGTCAATTGCATCACCACCTTGGGAATCGCAATCTCAGGTTCCTCGGGCTGAGGAATTTCAGGCTCTTCTGCAGCTTCAGCCTGGTCCTTCATTTCTTCATTGACATTTTCTTCAGCACTAGTGGCTGGAATTTCTTCATGAACACTTGCGGTTGCATGAGGTTCTTCAGATCCCATTTGCACTTCAGTAGCAGCAGGGGACTGAGGAATAGCTTGGAGTGGAGTGAACATTGGAGAGTTGGGGAGCTGACTGTCCCAAAAGTCATCATTGATCACAGGAGTGGTACAGCCAATGTCCGCATCCTCATCTTCCATTTCTTCGACACCTGCCTCTTCAGAAGTGAACTGAGGCATAGGTGAGGAAATGACTAGGGTTGAAGGGATTTCATCCACTTCAATCTCTTTGTCCAACTGCTCTGTCGAAGCAGCAGAAGGAGTTTCTTCATCAGATTCATTGGGAATCACATAATCTTAACCAAAAGGAACAAGGTCCTTTGATGGCATGAAGGAGACTGGAACGTCATCCATTGGGTTGTCAATTGAACTAGTCAGAGGCTTCATCTTCTTCGGAGCTGAAGAATTTGATGAAGTTGATGCCTTCCTTTTCTTCACAGCTGCACGCTCTGCAGCTTTGGTCTTCTTCGCATCTGATGCAGATGGAAGGACCGGAGTTGGTATAGGCGCAGGAGGTGCAGAGGACTTTGGTTCATTTTCCTCAGGCGCAACTGATGCAGTTGCCCTGACTTGTTCACTTTCTTCAGGCACACCACTAGTAGATGCCCTGGCAATATCTTCAGTGGCTGGAATGGAGTCATCAGCCCTAGCACTCTCAGTTTCTTCAGCACCCTGATTGTCATCAGCGGAGCTGGCATGTTCTTCAGTAGGATGAGCAGATGCTTCAGCCTGAGTAACTTCATTGTGCACAGGAGGAGCAGCACTTGAAGTGAATTTCTTTGTCAGATTGACGAACTGCACCTTGGCGCCCTTCCAATCAGCATAGTAGCGATCAAATTCATCACTCAATTGCTTGATTTCAGCTTGCAAAGCAATGAGTTGATCAGGGGTGAGAGTGAGGACATTGTCCTTGACATAGCGCTGTTTCTTGTATTGCGCTTTCTTCAAACTTCTGCCTTGTTCAAATTTCCACTTTTCTTCCTCAATGAAGGCAGTCAAAACATGACTTTGACCAGGTGCGAGGTTCATCTTCAGCAAAGGCGTGTTGGGGTCCTTGTGCCATAGGTCAATGTAATCGAGGATCAACTTTGGATCGAACATAAGTGGCACATTGCTGCCTTTGGCTCTAGCGGACCAGGCTTGCCTGTCTCTGATGATTTCGGCAAGTTCTTCATCATCAACCTCATCATCATTAGAGGGTACTTGGAAGGCGACCTGCTTCTTGTGAGGACTTGGTCAAAGGCCTCTTCCAGCTGTGGCCTTTTTCTTCAGCAGAGAGGGGCCGGCTGAGGATTTTGGTGCAGCTGAGGAACTTGCAAATGCTCCTGAGGCAATTGAGATGCCATGGGTCCTTTCGCATGTGGCGAGATGCTCATGTGTCGAGGATTTGGTTGGAGCAGCTGAAGACCTTGACGGAGGAGATGAGGACTTTGTAGGAGCAGTATGAGGAATTTGCCGTGAGGGCCTTTAAGAATCTGGCCTTGAGGGCATTGCAGAGGATCTTGGCCATGAGGGCATTGAAGGAGAAGCGCTTGACTTATGCGCAGGATTCTTATGCATTGCCTTCTTTGGTTGACTAGCAGAGGCCTCAGCAGAGGCAGCAGCAGCAGCAGAGTCTGCATTGAATTTCTTCAGTGCTTCCTTTGCTTGCTTAGCCAATTTGGCCTGGCACTTTGCCCATTCATCAGCATAGTCCTCACCGTGCTTGAGGCTAGTGGGTTCTGCCACTTGGCCTGGTGCCAATGGTGGTCTTGAGCATGGAGGGTTTAGCGCGGATTTCTTCATATACTTGGGAGTAACATACCAGTACTCCCTCCATTCTCGTGCCCATCTCCTCTCTATCCGTTGTATGCGCACATTGTGCTGATTCTTGTCCTCCTTGCAAAACTTGGCCTCATCAGGAGTGCAGTATCCAGCATAAATGTCCTCGGGGATTTCAAACGCAGTATTGACCTCAGTCTTCTTTCCTCCCTTCTGTGGCTTCTTATCATCCATTTTCTTCAGCTGAGGAATATGAACAACTGAGGTTTCTGAAGAGGTGTGCAACTTTTCTTCGAGGAATGCTGCAAATGAGTTAAGTTGATGAGAACCTAATGATTCAGCAGCGGACATTTGTACCTGTGAACAGAGTATAGTTGTGAGGAATTTGGAGAGGTCATATGCGTTCTCAGAAGGTTTTTCAAAAATGAATAGGTTTGAGGAATTTGACCAGATGAGTCTTGAGGAATTTCACTAAGCGTTCTTTGTCTTAGGTTCCAAAGTTGTATAGATTGAATCCACACAATTGAGGAATCTTGAAGAAAATCATTGCTTAGAGAAACAAATCAAGAGCCAATGACATGTGAGGTGTTCATGTGTGTGAAGATTTGAAGAATAAGCACTTTTGAAGATTTTCATGAAAACATGAGAATCAAAGAGGGCAGTAAAAGTAACTTTTAATTACCCGAAGTGAAGAATTCGACGAACTGGGAAGTGTAGATGTGAAGTTCGTCAAGTCAGGTCTTCCACGCCCTAACTCGGCAGAGGAAGACGCCTACTGCGGCGGCGGAGTGAAGAAATCCACAACCGGCGCGAGTACGACGACGACGAGGTCGAGGCAGTGAAGCTCTTCCTCACTAGCGACGATGAAGTAGCGGCGGTGCTAGGGTTTCAGGAAGCTCGAGCGGGAGTGAGAGCGAGCGAGGTGAAAGTGAAGTGAGGAAGAGGCAGGGGTATTTATAGAGGGAGTGAATAACTGTACGCCCGAGGAAATCGGACGAACGTGCCCCTGGCCCCTTCTCATTCGTGTGACATGTGTCACCCACGTACTGAGAGGTGGCGATCATGTAGGATCGTGGGTGAATAGATAAGTATTGTCATGAGAAGTGGAATGGTTTGAGCGGCAAAGCCGAAACTTTAGATAAGATAAGGTTTAAAAGTTCCGTTCGTAATTTCTTCAGCTGTCAAGGACACAGTGAAGATTTTGAACGAGTTTCAATTAGAACGCATATGAAGAATTTGTGAATAGACTGTGTTGAGTTTAGCATAGAGGGGGAAGGGTCTGATCACATTCACTTAGCAGAATAAATCAACTTGAAGAATTAGCAATAAGTGAATGCTGTAGAGGACATAAAAACTCATATATAGATATTCTAATGAAGAACAACACGGAAAGAGTGAAGACAATGCAAAGTTGAAGAATTTGAAAAACTGAGGAATTTCAAAAACGAAGAAAAATTCAAATTGAAGATTTCCAACTTCGGGTGGTGGCATAACCCACCGTATAAGAAAGTTGATTTCAGACACCGCGTACAATTGTCGTAGGGATCTGAGAATCAATTTCTTCATTAATTTCTTCACACTTAGAGGGTTAGTCTTCATTGATTGAAGAAAAACGTTACTTCGTGTGTTGCGCATCTAAGTCATCAAGTCAGCATAAGTTTTAGGATGTGTGTCCATTTCAGAGAACATTCGAAGATTGTAGGATATTTAGCTCACACCTCAACTTGCTAAATCTCTTCTCATCCAAGGGCTTAGTGAAGATATCGTCCAGTTAATCTTCAGTGCTAACATGGTCGAAGGAGATGTCGCCCTTCAACACATGATCACGAAGAAAATGATGACAAATCTGGATGTGCTTGGTCTTCGAGTGCTGAACTGGGTTATGAGCAATCTTGATAGCACTCTCATTGTCATAGTAGAGAGGCACGTTCTTTACGTTGACACCATAGTCCTTGAGTGTTTGCTTCATCCATAGTAGTTGAGCACAACACGATCCAGCAGCAATGTACTCAGCTTCTGCAGTGGAGAGTGATACGCCGTTTTGTTTCTTCGAGGACCAATGGACCAAGGATCGTCCGAGGAAATGACATGTGCCTGATATTGACTTGCGGTCCACGCGATTGCCAGCATAGTCAGAGTCTGAATATCCAATGAGATCAAAAGAGGAGCCCTTGGGATACCATAATCCAAGTGTTGGTGTGTGAGCTAAGTATCGAGGAATATGCTTCACAGCCTTATGGTGTGATTCCTTTGGTGTAGCTTGAAATCGGGCACACATGCAAACACTAAGCATAATATCCGGCCTAGATGCACATAGGTACAATAAAGAGCCAATCATGGAGCGGTATACCTTTTGATTGAAGTCTTGACCATTTTCATCAGTGCACAGATGGCCATTTGTGGTCATTGGAATTTTGACTCAATCTTGCATGCCGAATTTCCTCGATACGTCCTTGAGGTATTTCTCCTGAGATATGAATATCCCATTGTGCTGTTGACAAATTTGAAGAACTAAAAGGAATTTCAATTCTCCCATCATAGACATTTGATATTCTTCACTCATCATATAGGAAAATTCATCACTATATCATTTGTCAGTACAACCAAAAATGATATCATCAACATATATTTGGCACACAAACAATTCATCATCATAAGACTTAGTGAAAAGAGTTGGGTCGAGTGAACCGGGTTTCAAGCCTTTCTTCATGAGGAATTCCTTCAAGGTATTATACCACGCCCGAGGGGCTTGCTTGAGGCCATACAAGGCCTTGTTGAGCTTGAAGACTTTGTTAGGATTCTTTGGATCTTCAAAACCTGGGGGTTGAGCAACATATACTTATTCCTCAAGCTTACCATTGAGGAATGCACTTTTCACATCCATTTGTTGTAAGATAATATCATGATGGTTAGCATAAGAAAGTAATATGCGAATAGCCTCAAGTCTAGCAACAGGTGCAAAAGTTTCATCGAAGTCAATTCCTTCAACCTGTGTGTAGCCTTGAGCTACAAGCCGTGCCTTATTCCTTACCACAAGGCCATTTTCATCTTGCTTGTTGTGGTAGATCCACTTTGTGCCAATAATGTTGTGTTTGCGAGGATCTGGCCGTTTGACCAGTTCCCAGACGTTGTTGAGCTCGAACTGATGTAATTCTTCTTGCATAGCTTGAATCCACTTAGGCTCCATAAATGCTTCATCTACCTTAGTGGGTTCTATGATAGAGACGAAAGCAAAGTGCCCACAAAAGTTAGACAAATGTGAAGCTTTTGAGCGTGTGAGAGGACCTGGTGCTTCAATGTCATCGATGATCTTCTTGATTTGCACTTCGTTTGCAATACGAGGATGAGCCGGTTGTGTTCGAGGAATTTGATCTGCATTTTCTTCAAGAACATTTTCCTCAGCACCATTTTCTTCAGGTGCACCAGCTCGACGTTCATCACGTTCTGGAATGAATTCTTCAGCAGATTCTTCAGTGGGAATGACATTCTCACTAGCTTTGAATTTTAGAGAATCCTCAGGTGCTGGTTCATCTATCACAGAAGGTAGGTGCTCTTTTGTGAGCCATTAGTTTCATCGAACCGCACATCTACAGTTTCAACAACCTTGTGAAGAACGTTGTTGAAGACTTTGTAGGTGTGGGAGTCCTTTCCGTAACCAAGCATAAAACCCTGATGTGCTTTCGGTGCAAATTTAGAAGTGTGATGAGGATCTCTAATCCAACATTTAGCACCGAAGACTTTGAAGTAACTCACATTGGGTTTCTTGTTAGTGAGGAGTTCATAGGCGGTCTTCTTGAAGAATTTGTGAAGATATACTCTGTTAATGATGTGGCAAGCAGTATCAATTTCCTCACTCCAATAACGATGAGGCGTCTTATATTCATCAAGCATAGTGCGAGCCATCTCAACAAGATTTCTGTTCTTGCGCTCCACAATGCCATTCTGTTGAGGAGTATAAGGAGCATATAACTCATGAGTAATACCAAGTTCATCAAGATAGTCATCAAGACCAGAACTCTTGAACTCAGTTCCATTGTCACTCCTGATGTGCTTGATCTTCACACCAAAGTTGGTTGAAGCCCTCGAGCAAAATCGTTTGAAGACTTCCTGCACCTCATGTTTGTAAGTGACAATGTGTACCCATGTGTATCGAGAATAATCATCAACAATAACAAAGCCATATAGAGATGCATTATTTGTAACAGCAGAATAATGATTAGGACCAAAGAGATCCATGTGAAGCAATTCAAATGGTCGAGTGGTAGTCATGATAGTCTTTGCTGGATGCTTGGCCTTTGTCATCTTTCCAGCTTCATAGGCTCCGCATAAGTGATCCTTGAGGAATTTGAAATTTTCAATGCCAATGACACACTTCTTCTTCGCGAGCATGTGCAGATTCCTCATGCCAGCATGACCAAGTCGTTAATTCCATAGCCGGCCTTCTGAAGCTTTTGCAAGTAAGCATACAGCCGGTTGTGGTCCTGTAGAGAAATCAACAATGTACAAGTCTCCTCTCCTAAAGCCTTCGAAGACTTTGGAATTGTCAGCTTCCATGATCACAACACAACGATACTTGCCAAAGGCAACAACCATATCAAGATCACAAAGCATTGAGACAGACATGAGGTTGTATCCTAAGGACTCGACAAGCATGACTTTGTCCATGTGTATGTCCTTAGAGATCGCAACCTTACCTAGACCCAATACCTGACTTTTTCCTTTGTCAGCGAAGATGATATGCTTCAGATGTGACGGTGATAAAGGAGCATTCAGCAATAGATTCTTGTCACCCGTCATGTGATTCGTACATCCACTATCCAGGACCCACTCATTGGCTTTGGGTTGTTCATCCTGCAGATGAATTAGTGCAACTTACGAACTCATAGACTTCATCAGTGAAGAATATGACATCAATATCATCAGATCAATTTCTTCGAGCAATTTGAACAGATAAACAATATGAGGAAGTGTGAAATGAAAGTTCATTTCATCATGATTAGCCTGCGTCCTATCAGGCACTGTTCAGGTCTCCAGCAAACTCTTTAGACGTTTTAAGCACGTCTGGAGACCTGACCCACCATATGAGAAAGGTGGCATAGACGCTAGTCCACTTCGTTTCACCTAAGAGGGGTTAGGGTAAGCATATGAATAAGCGAAGAAATTCTTTGAGTACTTATGAACATAATGATTTGAAAAATAATGCTCATATTCATAGCCCTTAGCTCTACCCTGCGAAACAGAGGGGTTAGCACGATGATCATCATATGAGGACTTTGATCCTTTTGAGGAATTTGATCCACGTGAGGAATTTGGTCCGTATGAGGACTTGGATCCATATGAAGAATTTGGTCCATACGAAGAATTTGATCTGGAGTTCCTATTCTTCACAGGTGGTGTCATGAGGACATTCACCTGAAGACTTTCAAGGCAACTTTTGGGAACCCAGATTTTCTTCATAGGGGAACCGTTCCTGTAGTTAGTGCCAACATATCTAGCAAATACTTCACCATTCTGATTTTTGAACAGTTTATAGTTGGAGTCAAATGACTCATCAGAAGAATGAGGAGATTCACATGTAAAGCCAGATAAGTTGGCTGGATCAACTGGAGGTCCCTTTACATCAACCCATGAGGTTTTGGGGTACTGCTCAGGCTTCCAATATGTTCCATCAGCATTGAGTTTCCTCTCAAAGGCAATACCCTCTTTCCTAGGGTTTTTGTTGAGGATCTGCTTTTTGAGCACATCGCAAAGAGTCTGATGCCCTTTGAGGCTTTTGTACATGCCTGTCATGTACAATTCCTTCAGCCCTGCATCATCAGTGATACTTGCATTGTCCTCAGATGAGGAATTAGTGATAGCAGAGACAAATGAAGAATTTGTAGCATTAGAAGCATTTGAACATTCAGGTGAAGAATTAGCAGTTTCACGTTCAATGCATTTCAGACATGGAGGAACAAATTCTTCCTGAGTAGCACTGATTTGTTGAGCAAGTAATGAATCGCGCTCCTTCTGAAGATCTTCATAATCCACTCTTAGCTTTTCAAGATCTTGCTTCCTTTGAAGAAATTCATAAGAAAGCTTCTCGTGATCAGATAAGAGAGTGTTATGATGACCTTGAAGATTGTCAAACTTGGACTGAAGTCTCTGAAGATTTTCAGTCAAGGTTTTAGTGCGATCCATTTCTTCACCCAACATATCATCACTTTTATCTAGAATTTTTTGAACCTTTTAAAAGGCCTTTTGTTGTTTCACAGCAATTTTAGCAAGTTTAGAGTAGCTAGGCTTGAGGTTTTCATCAGATTCATCCTCACTAGAGTCAGAGGAGGCATATTTAGTTACCTTGGCACCCTTTGCCATGAAGCAATAGGTGGGAGCGTAGTCATCATTGCCTTCATCAGCCTTGTTGGTGAAAGCATTTTCTTTAGAGTTGAAGATAGACTTGCTGACGAATGCGGTAGCGAGAGCTAGGCTCGCCACACCAGACTTAGACTCTTCAGATGCCTCCTCGTCCTCATGTTCCTCAGATTCAGCCTCAGAGTCCATTTCCTTGCCAATGAATACCTGATCCTTCTTGGAGCTCCTCTTCTTGTGAGATGAAGAGCTCGAGGATTTTTTTTATGAAGACTTTGAAGATTTCTTCTTCTTCTTTGCGCATCAGAACTATAATCCTTGTACTTCTTCTTCTTTGATTCCTTATCCCACTGAGGATAATCTTGGATGTAGTTACCAGGTTTCTTGCATTTGTGGCATAGCCTCTTCTTGTAGTCACCGGATGAGGAATCATTGCTCCTTGAAGGTTTTCCAAAACGACCACGTCTTGAGAACTTCTGAAATTTCTTCAAGAGCAGCGCTAGTTCCTGGCTCAGTTCTTCAGGGTCACCAAGGCTGCTAGCAGAGTCCTCATATTCAGATTCAGAGACTGCTTTGGCCTTCAGAGCACGTGATCTGCCATAGCTCGAACCATAGAGATCTCTCTTCTCAGCAAGCTGGAACTAATGAGTATTTAGCCTCTCGAGGATATCAGCGGGATCAAGTGACTTGTAGTCAGCACGCTCTTGAATCATCAGTGCTAGAGTATCAAATGAAGAATCGAGCGATCTCAGCAATTTCTTCACCACCTCATGGTCGGTGATGTCAGTGGCACCGAGCGCTTGAAGCTCATTTGAGATGTCAGTGAGGCGATCCAAGGTTTGCTGGACATTTTCATTGTCGAGTGTTTTGAAGCGGTTGAAGAGATTGCGAAGAACGTCAACACAAGAGTCACGTTGAGTTGAGACTCCTTCATACACTTTGGACAGCCTATCCTAGATAAGCTTAGCAGTTTCCAAAGCACTCACTCTACCATACTGTCCTTTGCTCAGATGGCCACATATGATATTCTTTGCTTGAGAATCGAGTTTCTTGAATCTCTTCACATCAGTAGCGTTCAGAGAAGGTGTGCCCGAGGGAACACCATTTTCCACAACATACCAGAGATCGTTATCAATTGCCTCAAGATGCATTCACATCTTATTCTTCCATTAGGGGTAGTCCATTCCATCGAAGGTAGGACAACCAACAGAGACCTTGATCATACCTGTGGTCGACATAACTAAAACTCCAGGCGGTTAAACCAAAATCACATAGAACAAGGGAGTACCTTGCTCTGATACGAATTGAAAGTGTGTTATATCAACTAGAGGGGGGTGAATAGGCAATTTTTATGAATTATTCACTGAGGAATTTGCTGGTGAGGAAATTCCTAACTGAAGAAATACTTGCAGCAGAATAAGTACTTAGAAGTAAACATAACAAAACACAAGCATAGTCATCATGATGAAATGAAGACAAACACAGAGTACAGAAAGCGTAAACACAGGATAACACAAGAAAGAAGACGAACAGACTGAAGAAATTGAACTTAGGAAATTCAGAAAGTCTTCAGTCAAAGTATTCAAACAGATATGAACAGGCACACAACAACAGACATAAGGAAATGAAAGAGTTGAGGAAATAGAGCCAGTATGATCGGTGAAGACAATAATTTGGTAGACCAGTCCCAACTGATGTCTTAGTTGTACATCTGGTTGGAGCGGCTGAGTATTTAAACTCAAGGACACACAGTCCTCACCGTATTCTCCTTGAGCTAAGGTCACACAGACCTCGGCCAATCACTCGTGGTAAGTCTTCAGGTGACTTCCGAACCTTCACAAACTCGGTCACTCGGCGATCCACAATTCCTCTTGGATGCTCTAGACCTTGACGCCTAACCGTCTGGAAGAAGCACAGTCTTCAAAGGAAACAAGCATCGGATCCATGCAGGATCAATCTCTTCAGTGATGCTCAATCACTTTGGGTTTGGAGGTGTTGGGTTTGGGTTTTCCTCACTTGATGATTTTCGCTCAAAGTCCTCGGAGGATGGGATGCTCTCATTTGACAAGTGTCAGTTTCTCTCGGAGCAGCCAACCAGCTAGTGGTTGAAGGGGGCGGCTATTTATAGCCTAGGGAGCAGCCCGACATGATAAGACATAAATGCCCTTGTTTGATATGACTGTTAGGTGGATCGATATTTTGGGATAGCTGGCGCATAGCACAACAACGGTCGGAAATTTGACTCTCAAATTCCTCAGGGCTATCATGTTCCTCACTGTGTAGGCAATTCGCACTAGCGAATTCCTAACTCCTCAGTCAGGTCAAATTCCTCCGAGACCAGAAGAACTTCGTCTCTGTCACTGAAGAATATGACTGAATTGTCTGAGATTTCCAATGGCTCACTCGAAGGGATTGGTGGGTGTAGGATTTTGAGTTGAGCATCACATGGAAATTTTTCCTTAGTATTTCCTCGACCCCTTTAACAGTATGGTGTTTCCTATGACTCAAGAAAGAGAAAATGAAACTACAAAAACAAAAGTTTTCACGCTTCATGTTCCTCGAATGATTGCCAAGTCTTCAAGATCACACCAATTTCTTCACTTTCAAAGTCTTCAGAAAGTCTTCAGTTGAAGAACTTCATTTTTAGGGGTCGACTTTCTTTGTAAATATCAAACTCCTCATATACTTATAGACCTGTGTACACTCACAAACGCGTCAGTCCCTTAACCTATAAGTCTTCAATACACCAAAGTCACTAAGTGGCACTAGATGCACTTACATCCTCACATTGGCATCAATTGATAGGCATCTCCATAGCCCGTTGATTAGCTGCGTCAATGTGAGACTTTCTTCTTTTTTTGTCTTCTCCACATAACCCCCATCATTATACTCTATTCCACCCATAGTGCTATATCCATGGCTCACGCTCATGTATTGCGTGAAAGTTGAAAAAAGTTTGAGATTACTAAAGTATGAAACAATTGATTGGCTTGTCATCGAGGTTGTGCATGATGAGAGCATTCTTGTGTGACAAAAATGGAGCATGACCAAACTATATGATTTTGTAGGGATGACCTTTCTTTGGCCATGTTATTTTGAGAAGACATAATTGCTTAGTTAGTATGCTTGAAGTATTATTATTTTGATGTCAATATTAAACTTTTGTCTCGAATCTTATGGATCTGAATATTCTGGCCACAATAAAGAAAATTACATTGGTAATTATGTTAGGTAGCATTCCACATCAAAAATTATGTTTTTATCATTTACCTACTCGAGGACGAGCAGGAATTAAGCTTGGGGATGCTTGATACGTCTCCAACGTATCTATAATTTTGGATTGTTCCATGCTATTATATTACCAACCTTGGATGTTTTATATGCTATTTTATATGATTTTTCGGACAAACCTATTAACCTAGAGCCCAGTGGCAGTTTCTGTTTTTTTCCTTGTTTTTGAGTATCGCAGAAAAGGAAAACCAAACAGAGTCCAATTGACCTGAAATTTCACGGAGCTTATTTTTGGACTAGAAGAAGCCCATGGAGCATCGAAGATGGACCAGGGGGTCCCGAGGCCACCATGAGGGTGGGGGGCGCGCCGTACCCCCTAGGCACGCCCCCTGCCTCGTGGCCGCCTCGGGGACGCCCCTGACTTGTTCCCGACGCAAACACCTCTTATATATACCCAAACTTCCACAAAGAAACCTGGATCAGGAGTTCCACCGCTGCAAGCCTCCGTAGCCACCGAATACCAATCTAGACCCGTTCTGGCACCCTGCCGGAGGGGGTAATCCCTCTCCGGTGACCATCTTCATCATCCCGGCGCTCTAAATGAATAGGAGTAAGTAGTTCACCCCCGGGGCTGAGGGTATGTACCAGTAGCTATGAGTTTGTGTAGGACCTTGAAGTATGTCTAGAGGGGGGTGATTAGACTACTTGACCAATTAAAAACTTAACCTTTTCCCAATTTTAGAGTTTGACAGATTTTAGCAACTTTGGACAAGTCAAGCAATCATCACACAAATCAAGCAGGCATGCAAAGAGTATATAGGCAGCGGAAATTAAAGCATGCAACTTGCAAGAAAGTAAAGGGAAGGGTTTGGAGGATTCAAACGCAGTTGGAGACACGGATGTTTTTGGCGTGGTTCTGATAGGTGGTGCTATCGTACATCCACGTTCATGGAGACTTCAACCTTGTCTATCCCACCATGTCCGTCGCCCACGAGTCCACGGAGGGCTCCACCCACGAAGGGTCCACAAAAAATCAACCTTGTCTATCCCACCATGTCCGTCGCCCACGAAGGACTTGCCTCACTAGCGGTAGATCTTCACGAAGTAGGCGATCTCCTTGCCCTTACAAACTCCTTGGTTCAACCCCACAATCTTTGTTGGAGGCTCCCAACTGACACCTAGCCAATCTAGGAGACACCACTCTCCAAGAAGTAACAAATGGTGCGTTGATGATGAACTCCTTGATCTTGTGCTTCAAATGATAGTCTCCCCAACACTCAACTCTCTCTCATAGGATTTGGATCTGTTGGAAAGAAGATTTGAGTGGAAAGCAACTTGGGGAAGGCTAGAGATCAAGAATCAGATGGTAGGAATGGAATATCTTGGTCTCAACACATGAGTAGGTGGTTCTCTCTCGGAATTGGTAAGTTGGAAGTGTAGGTTTGTTCTGATGGCTCTCTCCACAAATGAAGAGGAGGTGGAGGGGTATATATAGCCTCCACACAAAATCTAACCGTTACACACAATTTACAAATCTCGGTGGGACCGAATCAACAAACTCGGTCAGACCGATTTAGTAAACCTAGTGACCGTTAGGATTTTCGGTGGGACCGAAATGCAACTCGGGAGGACCGATATGGTTAGGGTTAGGGCATAACATAATCTCGGTGAGACCGATTACACAAACTCGGTGAGACCAATTTTGGTAATTAGCTAACCAGAGAGTTGGTCAGGTAAACTCGGTGGGACCGATTTGCTCTTTTCGGTGAGACCGAAATGTTACAAAAGGGAAACAGAGAGTTTATATTGCAATCTCGGTGGGACCGATCGCTCACTTCGGTTAGACCAAAACGTTACGAAGGGAAACAGAGAGATTACAATCCCATCTCGGTGAGACTGAGATCCCTATCGGTGAGACCGATTTGCCTAGGCTTTGTGGCAGTGGCTATGACATTTGAACTCGGTGGCGCCGGATAGAAAGAATCGGTGTGACCGATTTTGGCTTTAGGTTTAGGTCATATGTGGATGTGACAAAGTAGTTGAGGGTTTTGGAGGATATCACTAAGCACATGAAGCAAGAGGCTCATTAAGCAACACCTCATCCCTCCTTGATAGTATTGGCTTTTCCTATAGACTCAATGTGATCTTGGATCACTCAAATATAAAATGTAGAGTCTTGAGCTTTTGAGCTTGAGCCAATCCTTTGTCCTTTATATTTTAAGGGATCCACTTCCATCATCAATTCCATGCCATTCATTGAGCTTTCCTGAAATATATGTCTTGGAATAGCATTAGCTCAATGAGCTATATGTTGTTATGAATTACCAAAACCACCTAGGGATAGTTGCACTTTCAGTTTGATCTCTCTCTCTCTCTCTCATGTTCTTGATTCGGCACGATCTTGATGTATCGCGAGCTTTGTTATTATAGTTGGATCTTATGATGTTTCTCCCCCTCTACTCTCTTATAATGGATTGAGTTTTCCATTTGAAGATATCTTATCGGATTGAGTCTTTAAGGATTTCAGAAAACTTGATGTATGTCTTGCGTCGGATACCCGTGGTCACAATGGGGTATTCTATTGATCCACATGATGTATGTTTTGGGGATCAACTTGCGGGTTCCGTGACCTTGGGAATCTATGCATAGGGGTTGCCACACGTTTTTGTCTGGACTCTCCGGTAGAAACTTTGGGGAACTCTTTGAAGTTCTTTGTGTTGGTTGAATAGATGAGTCTGAGATTGTGTGATGCATATCGTATAATCATACCCACGGATACTTGAGGTGACATTGGAGTATGTAGGTGACATTAGGGTTTTGGTTTACTTGCGTTTTAAGGTGTTATTCTAGTACGAACTCTAGGATAGATCGAACGGAAAGAATAGCTTCGTGTTATTTTACTACAGACTCTTGAATAGATCGATCAGAAAGGATAACTTTGAGGTGGTTTCATACCCTACAATAATATCTTCGTTTGTTCTCCACTATTAGTGACTTTGGGTGAATCTTTGTTGCATGTTGAGGGATATTTATATGATCCAATTATGTTATTATTGTTGAGAGAACTTGCACTAGTGAAAGTATGAACCCTAGGCCTTGTTTCCTAGCATTGCAATACCGTTTACGCTCACTTTTATCATTAGTTATCTTGCTGTTTTTATATTTTCAGATTACAAAAACTTATATCTACCATCCATATTGCACTTGTATCACCATCTCTTCACCGAACTAGTGCACCTATACAATTTACCATTGTATTGGGTGTGTTGGGGACACAAGAGACACTTTGTTATTTGGTTGCAGGGTTGTTTGAGAGAGACCATCTTCAACCTACGCCTCCCACGGATTGATAAACCTTAGGTCATCCACTTGATGGAAATTTGCTACTGTCCTACAAACCTCTACACTTGGAGGGCCAACAACATCTACAAGAAGAAGGTTGTGTAGTAGACATCAGGCGTAGCGCTGAAATTTCTCTTTTCCTAACTTAGGTGCCCCCAGGATGGTGTGCGGATATGATGGACTATTGGAAGGCGATGGTTGATGAGTGGTGCTCTCCCCAATGGCTAGCCATCCACAACACGGCCAGGGCTAAGCATTCCCAAATGCAAGGTGTGCCACCATCATCAACGGAGCTCCAATCTGTTTGAGTATGGGGATCACTGGGTATGTGGTTTGAGCCCTTAACGATTCATGCAATTTCGTTCTTCATGCTAGCTTGAGCCCTTAACTAATATGTTGTTCCTTTTGATCTAGAGAAAGGGGAGGACTTCAACCCAAGCCAGAGTCCTTTTGATCCAGAGATTGTGATGCTATCTGGTGACGGGAGGTACCATGGCTCGGTAGCCATTGGGGATGGACTCATACATTGTCCTAGAACTCTCCGGGGGATGCAGAAGCGCCAGACGAGCTGCGATCCTGAGATACCACCTCATGCACGGCCAATGGAAATCTCCATCGAGGCTAGAGCCTAGGAGCTTCTGGCGGAGGCAAACATGCAGGCTAAGGAGAGGGAGAGGGAGTTGGAGGAGAGGAGGGCTAGTCTGTTGGAGGCGGAGAGGAACCAGAATGATGCGTCTCACCGGGTCCTATATGAGATCCTCGTGGTAAGTTTTTCCTACGTATTAGCCAAATCATGCACGTAATGTTCGTTTCATTACTAACTAATATGACTGACTCGTGAAAACAAAATGTGCAGTCTGTGTGCGAGAAAAACGGCCAGAGCCCTTCGCCGATGCCCCAGATTGGTATAGAGGACACGGTGAGTTTCATTTGAATGGTCATTAGGTACTAGTATTCACATTTCAGTTGCATCATGCTAACGGTACATTGCAAATGATCTTTGGTGCGGTATGCGTCCCGACAAGCATCAACTGATCCTTCTACGTCTCTCACCAGCGCACCCACTACTAGGGAAAACTTTATACACAAAACTTCAGCAGTAGCGCTTGTTAAAATAGCGCGCTAGTGCTACATAGCAGTAGTGTGGGCAGGATAACATCGCTACAGATACAAATATAGCAGTAGCGCGTCTAGAGGTAAAAGTGCTACTATTAAAATTCCCACTACTAAACTGATAGGCTACACATAGTAGTAGCGATCTTATAGAAATAGCGCTACCGCTAATATTGTTGTAGCATCGTGTTTACGTAGAAATGCGCTATTGATAATGAATATAAAATAAAATGAAAAGCAAATAGAATAGTAAATGAAAATGAAAGAAATAGAAATAGGAGAAAGGAAAAAAATAAAATGTAAAGAAAAATAAATGAAAAATAAAAAAAACAGAAAAAGATAGCAGTAGCGCATTTAGTTAAACGCGCTATAGCTAACTTAGCTATAGCGTGTTTTCTGTAACGCGCTACCACTTTGTTTCACTTAATCAGCGGTTTTCCTCCACCCGGCCACCACTTCTCCCCCAAATCCCTCGATCCACTTCATCGCCGTCTCCCCAATTCGCCGTCACCCCACTTCGCCGCTGTCTCCTGCCAACGTCGACGCCCGCAACCTCACCGTCTCCGCCTGAGGCCACCGTCGACCTCTTTGCCGCCGCCCTTGACCTGACCGCCACCCAAGCCCGCCCAGGACCGCTGCTGCCCGAGCCCGAGCCCACCCTCCCCACCCCTGCTTCCATCGCCGAGCACCTCCCCGCCATCGTCTCTCCCCTCTCTATAAGCCCCCCACCCCTGTCCCCACCCCTCCTCTCTCTCT
>NC_041385.1:17187107-17190866 GCF_002162155.2 Triticum dicoccoides
CTCTGCATTTTCTTCCTGCCATGTTAATTAGCAGTAGTAGTAGATGTTAATTAGTAGTAGGGTTCATAGCTAATGTTTTTAGTAGTAGAAGTACTAGATGTTAATTAGTAGTAGTGGTGGTACTAGTTAACTAGGGCAGTAGGGTTAATAGTAGATGTTTTTTGTTAGGGTAATAATAGATGTTAAGTAGTATATAATGTAGATGTTAATTAGTTCAGTAGGGTTTAGTTTTTGAATTGAGTTTGTTTAACTAGATGTTAATTAGGGTTTAGTTTGGAGTAAACTTTAGTTCAGTAGTTAACTAAATATAATCTATATTTGGTTTTTGAATTGAGTTTGAGAGAGCATGGGATTTGTTTAGATTTTCTTGAAGTGTCAAACACTAGGAGATGTAAGTTTGAAGTGGTCATGATATATGCAAATTCCTCAATTGTGTTTGCTCATGTTTATCTACTGTTGTAGTTTCTCATGTACATATTCTTAAGTGGTCTTGTTATATGCAACATAGAAGTGGTTCGATTGTGCCCAAGTGGCCTTTTGTTGTTTCCAGGGAATGAAGCTGAGTGGCCTATGTTTCGCCGGAATGTTGATTTATTTCCGTTCCAGCAAATTTGAGGTGCTCGATTTGTCCACTTCTTAGCAAAGGTCATGCTAAAATTTTCTGTGAATTCCGGCATGACTTGTGCTACATACTAGGACATATCGTGTGCCCGAGATTTGCCGCACCAGGAAGGAGTCAACGTTCCTTCAAAACATAGGGCTTTTTTTATGTCATTATTCATTTTACTAAGGCTAGATTAATTGACTAGATTTAATCATAAACATGGCTAGCACCAATGAAGGACAGGGTTCTGGTGATTGAGACAATGTCTACCTGGCGGCAGGCAATTTTTTTAGCCTTGCTGATGATCAACGGATGTTGTTGCTGGGCCCACCTGTCGCATCGGGGACTGAGCCGACATGCACACCGGCGCTGAGACTGAGACCGGCGCCGAGACTAGCGGAGCTGGTATAGAACCAAAAGCAAAGAGACCACGGCGCCTAAACCGGCTCATGACTACTAGACTGGTGGGCACGGAGATGGACGACGACATTTTTGAGCCAACAGCGCCCGAGGAAGCGCGATCGTGCTACGAAAATCAAATAGGTTGCATCGTGCGGACAACCGCCACCATCAACGATGAGAAACTAAAGAAGATAGATAATATGAGGCCCTCCCTCCTAAAGAAGCTGCACCAGATATTCTTGTTCCCGGGCCGGGATGAAAAGGAATATGAAAATCCAGATAAGGACCCAACAATGAAGAAGATAAACAAACATGACCAAGTTTAGCGACACGTTGGCCGCCTGAAAAACAAGGGTGAAACATTGGATTGTCAACAAAAAGGAACCCTACTCCGAGATTCTAAAGGATAATCCTACAATCACGCAAGAGCAGTTTTAAATATTCAAGGCGGCTTGCGAGGCCGAAGTTGAAAAAAAAGTTGAAGTACATGAAGGGGCTTCAACAGAGGAACATGGGGCGCCACCACCTCGCAAGCCGTGGTTACGACGGGAAGAGGTCCATATGGGACAAGGAGGACGTGGAACGCGAAAGTCTGGGCATCCCAGACCCTTTGGCGGACTTCACCGTCCCGCAGGAGCGTGACGTCCTTAGGGCAAGGCACCATTGGGACTCAGTCAAGAAGGTTTTCAAGATGAACCAGATCACGACGGAGTTAATGAGACTCCTGGTAATTTTAGTTTCTCATCAATTCGACTGCACGCTTAGTCATATTTGTAAATGATCCTTGTTCCTTTTGTAGAGAGGGCAGCACAGGATAACGGCCGAAAGCGACTCGCCATCTGAGGCGTTGGCGAGGCCCAAGTGGGACACCCCATTCAACCGGGCGTTGAACATATTGAATCGACTCCCATGGACACTCGGCCGTCGTATGGACGCGTGCACGGTGTCGGAGACGGCGCCACGTGGAAGAAGTACTACCATGAGTCCACAGAGGAGAGAAAGAAAAGACGGAGGTTAACTGAAGAAAACATCGACAAGAAGGTTGAGATTGCGGTTGAGAAGAAATCAGTTGAGATAGTTGCAACAGCGGTAGCTGCCGCAAAACAGGTGATTGCAGATATGTCTAGTGCCTTGGTTCCGGCCGTTTTCAATTGGAGGAGGCAAAATCCAGGAAAAATGCAGCGAACTTTCCCCTTGTCGACTTCTTCGGGAGAAGCTCGACTAACGTTGCACCAACACCAGCACATGCACCTGCTCCCTAACTGGCTCCTGCACTGGCTCCCGCACCTACTCATAGGAGCCCGTCCTCCGTCTCGGACTTGCTCGGCGGTGCTTCGTCTTTGGCTAAGCTTGACGCCCTCACGGTATCTATCACACGGTCCCTCTTCAATAAATGTATAATCTCTCGTTTCCATTGCCTTTCAGATATCTAACGTCGCAGACATGTCTTTACAGGCCGAGGTAACCCCGTGCACCAGATAGTACACCATCGGCGACCAGAAGGTGGATGTGGGGAAGGCAACGATAATGAAGCCGAAGGAACCATTGTTCCATAGCTGGCCGATCCGCCCTAACGTCTTCAAGGTTTCCGTGGTCAGTGTCAAACCAGGTCACGAGAATTTGGCTCCTCCGGTACTAGGGAGGATGACGACGAGACCCCGCGGCGGCTTGGTGGTTGCAATGGGTGTGTCCTGTTTTGGCCAAAGAGTCTGCTTCGTCTGGAGGCGGCCGGGAGCACACCCACGAGTAAACAGCCTTAGCAAGGTATGAACATCAACACCCCATCTACCCAATTAGCATCGGTTGTCGTGCTGGGTGATAGCAGACGGGGTGAGGAAGAGGCTCCATTAGTCCCTGATCACGTCGCCATAGATGAGGATGAGGATGACGATAACACTGAATAGTATCTCAATACTGGCGCCTATGATGAGTACTCAGGGTTTGAGCGTCATGAGTCGGTGCATGAATTGCTGCCTCCGGAGGCTGAACGTATTATAGACGAACTTCCAGTAGGAAAGAAGCATAGGAAGAGATGGAGGAAAGGAAACAAAGTTGCTTCAGCAGCCTTGGGTTCAAGACCGTATACCTATCCCCGGTGCGGCAAAATGGCATGTCGCCGGTGAACCAATCCTACATAAGGCAGTATTAGAGGTCACACATGGCAATCTAAGGAGACTTCATGGCGATGTGCTATGGAGAGAGAACAACCTCATCGCCTCGGAAAATCCAGGATACCACTACTAGGAAAAGGGATATAAATGGGATGGGCACTAATGGCGCACCAGTTAGGTGGTGCTCCACTACTATATACTAATGGCGCGCACCAGACACACGGTGCGCCACTAGTAATATTTTTTTCCATTTTTCCATACACACTAATGGCACATCCGAGCGAAGTGCGCCATTACTAGTTCTAACTAGTAATGGCGCATCGTGTCACAGTGTGCCATTACTAGTTTAAACTAGTAATGGCGCACTATGACTCGGTGCGCCATTAGTATATATATATATATATATATATATATATATATATATATATTGTACTTTTTTGCAGAACTACTAATGGCGCACCACCTGCAGGTGCGCCAAGTGGAGAAAGTGAGTGGGTAGGTGTGGTTGTCCAAAATATCTTGTTGGGGTCCCAGGTTACTAATGGTGCACCACCTGCAAATGCGCCATTAGTAACCCTAATGGTGCACCACCTGCAAATGCGCCATTAGTAACCAGGGTTACTAATGGCGCATTTGCAGGTG
>NC_041385.1:17191344-17210596 GCF_002162155.2 Triticum dicoccoides
CCCTCCTCCCACCGCCCTCGACGGCGCCACCCCTAGCTACCTCTCCGTTGCCCCCCACCCCCTGCCACTAGTTAGTACTAGATTTAGTAGTAGTAGATGTTAATTTAGGGTTAGCTAGTACTAGATGTTGCTTAGTTAGTACTAGATTTTTAGTAGTAGTAGTGGTAGTTGAACTACTTTAGTTGTAGTTGAACTAGTTTAGTAAGTAAATTAATAAAATAGTTGAACTAGTTGAATTAACAGAACTAATCTAGTTTTAATAAGATAATTAATATAACTAGTTGAACTACTTTATTTTTAGAAAGAACTAGTTTTTTTTCTATTTATAGTAAGTTTATATTTAGTAAGAACTAGTTGAATTAATAAAACTAGTTGAACATGTCATGTTTGTTGTTAGTGATAACTTATATGGTTTCAGGTGACCTCCGTCGTCCCCGTCACCGACCCCCTCCGACATCCCCGCCGTCGTCCCAGTCACCGACCCCCTCCGACATCGAGGTGAGACCAGCCAAATATCCTTGTATATCTTGTGTTGTTGCTCAAATAGGTATGTGGTTGCCCAAGTGGCCGTTCATGTTCAGTTTACATCTCCGAGTGGCCTATGTTTTGCCGGAGTGTTGATTAATTTCCGTTCTGGCAAATTTCAGGTGCTCGATATGTCCTTTTTTAGCAAAGGTCATGCCGGATTTTGTCGTGAATTCTGGCATGACTTGTTCTAGAATATGTACAAGTTTAATCTTTGAATTATGATTGTAGGAAATGTCGTACTCGGACGACGACGGTCTCCCGGGGGAGTGTAGCTGGTGCCACGACGATCGAGGTATGTGCGACAGGTTCGTTCAGCTGGACGAAGATCGGCGCTTCAGCATTAAGCTCGAGGAGACCTTCGATTGTGAAACGGTACGCAACAACGACAAGTGTTTTTTTCTCCATTAAGCATGACTTCAACTATTTCAACGTCTAATTTTCATATTTTACAATTCTACTAGCTTATCCCATGCCATGCAAGACGCTATGTCTTGGAGAGGATGGGTTTTGAAGACCAGGAAAATTTCGAAACAAAGAAAATACACCTAACGACCCATCATGATATGGATTTTGACGTAAATCTGTGCAATGCTCAGAGCGTAACCCATTTTGGTTGCCAAAATTGGGAAGCACTTTGCAAAATGTATGGTTTTTATGAGGGTATGATTGTCACCATGGATCTTGGTGATCCTGACAGTGAGGAAGACAATATGGACATTTGGGTCCTTGTTGATACGGTTCCGATTGTACCGCTATGTGATTTTCTCAAACATAGTTATTAACTAATTTATATTGTTTATTTCAAAATAGTTGATAGCTTATTTCCATTGACAGCTTATTTTGATTCTTCAAAGACTGTCCGGAAGATGGTAGATAAAACCCACTACACCGAAGGCACCCAATTAACGTATAAGGAGAAAAATCCTCTGATCGCATTTTGTACTCTTCTTGAGAATTACAATGACTATTATCGAACTCCTCCAAATTATGGTGAATACGTGCCACTAGTGCATGTGTTGAACAACGATAACTTCTCTGGAGATACCCTGGTAAGATTTTTTACTATTACGACATCCGTGCATCTTTTGCATACTTCTAAAACTAGTACATCATTGCTAACTACGAAGTTATTATTATGTTTTTCAACAGAAACTCCCGATGGATTGTGTGCCTCATCTGATGTCTCTGCATGGTCGCCTCTCAGTTCTGAACATATTGCCAGGTACATCTACGGAGCTCACCTGTGCATATCGGATTTCTAAAACCCGTGAACACATGATCATCAGAGAATGGAAGAAATGTATGGACATTCACAAGGAGGTTCTTGGAAGTAACATTCAGCGAAAGGCAAGAATTGGAGACAGGCTAATCTCCATTCTCCATAATGGAGATTCTGGGGCTATCTTGTTTTTTGTTATTTTACCTTAGAAAATGTACTAGGTCTTAATCGAATGTAATAGGTCCTATGAGGTACAGTATGTTTATTATGTGGTAATGTGTTAGAGTTGATAATGATGATCTTGAGGAGGTGTTATGTGATGTCAATGATAAAAACGATGATATTGAGGAGGTGTTATATGACAATGATGTATTATGATGCTAAGTTGTTAATGATATGATGATGATGATGATATTATTATATCATTGGGTGAAAGAACCGCGGATTAGTTTCAAGTGGATGGACATCCACTTGAAACTAGTCCACGGTTCTTTCACCCCATGATGTAATAACTCATTATGATGTAAAAACAATCTCTAAATTCCTCTTGTATGAAAACTTGTGTAAAGGTGTATGAATACAACATGAAAAGAAAAAGAAAAGAAATAAAATACTAAAAAATAGTAGTAGCGCGGGTAAGGAGAAGCGCTACTACTAGTTACCAGTAGCGATGTTCTGATGAAGCGCTGCTACTAAGTCAATTTAGCAGTAGCGTGGGCCAAGACGCGCTATTGCTAAGCATTAGCTGTACCGCCTTATCAGTAGCGCTCCTGCCCGCGCTACTGATAGGCCCAAAACCCACGCTGCTGCTAGGCTTTTCCCTAGTAGTGATAGATTCATCAAAATTAAGTGGTGAAATTACCTTTTTTGATAGGTAAGTAAGGGGAAAGCTATCTTCATGTTGTAGATCTACTTTTTTTCTACCTAGCTCGCTCCAACAACGTGCACATGCACTTTTTGTGGCCTAGCTAGATCTATGTATGTTTGTGGTGTTGCATATGTTTGTGGTGTTGCATATATGTTTGTGTTTGCAGGTACCGGTATTTGAGATGCGGTAGTTGCCAATATTTTGCCGGAATGTTGATTCATTTCCGTTTCGGCGAGAACTTTGGCACTATGCATTCTTTTTGGTCCTATTTTTAGGGAAGGTCATGCCAAATTTTTTCTTAGTTCTAAAATATCATTTTGCTCTACCCCGCATGCGACCATGGTCCGCACGATGACCGAAGGCATCGTGAATAGGTTTTAGAGCTCCACAAAGGCCGAGATGCTTCAGAAGAACGAGACGGAGATAAGATGTCCGTGTCGAAGATGCAAGCTGAAGAGCCTTATTGCGGACCCGGATTCCGGGTAGGTGCGGGACCACCTGCTCTTGCGTGGTTTCATGGATGGCTATCGGTGGCAAGGTGATTAAGATGACTATGAAGTCGTCCATGGGGGCCGGACAAGAAATGAGGAAGGGCGACAAGACAACCACCGCGGCGAGGGCGGGTGAGAAGACGAAGAATCTCCAGGACATGATCACGACGGTGATGCTGTACACAGTCATCATGTAGAAGATGTCGTACATGATGATGAGGAAGATCAAGATGAAGGGCATGATCATGAAGATGAAGATGCCGGAGCAGACGACGATGGAGGCTGGGTGCAGGACCCTCATATTCAAGAGCTGCTTCTCAAGCAGGCGGATAACGCAAGAGCTGCCGCCCGAGAAAAAGTCAAGCTGGATCAACTGGAGATAGACGCGGTTACTCCATTGTATGAAGGATGCAGGTCCAAGGATACCCTCCTGAAAGTAACGCTCATGGCTCTGGAGATGGAGGTAAAACACAAAATGACCAACGCATGCTTCGACGAGAACATGTCATTCTAGCACGAATGTCTTCCCAAGAGGAACAAGTGCCCGACCAGTCTCGAGGAGGCGAAGAAAATCGTGTGTCCTCTGGATTTACCGCACGTGAAATACCATGTGTGCATGAACAATTGCATCATTTATCGGGACGAGCACGCGGGGTCTACCATATGTCCGGTGTGCGGCGTCACTCGATACAGGAAGAGGAAGAAAGCTCCTCGAAAATCGGTGTGGTACTTTCCGATGACTCCTCGTCTGCAGCGGTATTTCGCGGACCCTAAGGTAGCAAAGCTCCTGAGTTGGCACGCGGATAGGGAGGAGAAGAAGCGGGAAGATGACAAAAATGATCTGGAGATAAATAAAAAAGACAAGATGCTGAGTCACCCTAAGGATGCGAGCCAGTGGCAAGCGTTGAACTTCGAATACCCAGAATTTGGGAAGGATCCAAGGAACATCGTGCTGGGCGCGAGCACCGATGGAGTCAATCCGTTTGGTAGCCAGAGAAGCACATATAGCACCTGGCCTGTGTTTGTGTGGATGTACAACCTTCCCCCCTGGTTGTGCATGAAGAGGAAGTACATTCACATGAGTATGCTAATTGAAGGGCCGAAACAACCAGGGAATGACATCAATCTGTATCTGGGGCTGCTTAAGGAGGAGCTAGACACGCTGTGGAAAATGCCAGCCAATACGTGGGACGCTGCAGAGAAAGAATATTTCCCTATGAGAGCTGCACTGCTCACGACGGTGCACGGCTATCTCGGTTACGGATATCTCGCGGGGCAGGTAGTCCATGGATTTTCTGGATGCGTAAGGTGCATGGATGACACAACGTATCGCCAGCTAGATAGAGATCCCGGGTCTTCGAAAGCCGTGTGCATGGGACATCGAAGGTGGCTTCGCGACAATGACCCATGGAGGAAACGCAATGATCTGTTCGATGGTGAAACCGAACCCCGAAAATGCCCGCGTACGAGGAGCGGCGAGGAAATAGACGAGCTGTTGAAAAATTGGAAAGATTGCCCACTGTCGGGAAAGAAGCAAAAGGCGCCAGAGCCGGGAAAGAAGCGAAAGGCGCCAGAGCCGCTGCTAAAGGTATGGAAAATGAGGTCTATTTTCTGGGACTTGCCGTACTGGAAGATCCACCGTGTGCCTCACAGTCTTGATGCCATGCATATCACGAAGAATGTGTGCAAGAGTCTGCTTGGTACCCTGCTCAACATGCCAGAGAGGACCAAAGATGGGCCGAAAGGAAGGGCAGACTTGAAATCAATGGGCATCAGGCAGGAGCTTCACGCTGATGATGATGATGATGATGATGATGATGATGAGGCAAAGCAGGACACAGAAAGTCGTCGCAAAGGCAAAAAGGCCAAGAAGACCGGAAATGACTACCCTCCCACGTGCTTCACGATAAGTCAGGAGGAGCTCAAGCAGTTTTTCACCTGCCTCGTAGGTGTAAAACTTCGTTACGGTTACGCGGGGAAGATAAGCAGATACCTAGACCTAGCAAAGCAGAAGTTCAGCGGGATGAAGTCTCATGAATGTCACGTGCTGATGACGCAGATACTTCCAGTTGCAATCCGTGGGATCATGGACGCGCACATCTGTGAAACGCTATTTGGCCTATGCAACTTTTTTGACGTCATCTCTCGGAAGTCGATTGGCGTGAGGCAACTCAGAAGGCTACAGGAAGAGATCGTGGTGATACTATGCGAGCTTGAGATGTACTTCCCGCCCGCATTCTTCGACGTTATGGTGCATCTGCTAGTCCATATAGTGGAGGATATCATCCAACTTGGGCCGACATTCCTGCACAGCATGATGCCATTCGAAAGAATGAATGGTGTCATCAAAGGATACGTTCGCAACATGTCACGTCTAGAGGGAAGTATAGCCAAGGGCTTTCTGACTGAAGAGTGCATATCCTACTGCACGAATTATCTAGGCATCGAGAACCCCGTTGGTCTGCCGTCAACAGGCACCTCGGCAGGCTCACTGGATGGGGTCACCGTGAGGCTCACCGCTAAATGCATGTCGACTTCGAGGGTCGACTCGCCGACTTTCAAAGAGCAAACCAAGTCGCGCTACAACACATAGACGTGGTCAATCCTTGGGTGGTAGAGAACAAAACCTTTATTGAGAAGACGTACAATGACTGTGGCCAAAAGAGGACAGACGGAGATATAATCAAAGAGCACAACTCATGTTTCACGCGTTGGTTCAAGCAGAAGCTTCTGTCGTACCCTTTACATGAGGATTCTTCCGCGGAAGAACAACTGATATTCGCCTTGTCACAGGGCGCCGAGCACAACCTGATGACCTATGAGGCGTACGATATCAATGGCTACATATTATACACCGAGAACAAGGACATGAAGAGCTATGGTTATCAGAACTCCGGGGTAATGATGGAATCCTACACCGGTAACGACAAGGATAGATACTACGGAAGGATCGAGGAGATCTGGGAGCTGAGCTACGCTGGAGAGAAGGTCCTGATGTTCCATGTCAGATGGGCCAAGAGCGTCCTAAAAGAAGACCGGTATTTCACCACCATGGTTATACCCGAAGCCAAATCCAAGACCGCGGGCGCAAACGTCACCGCGAAAAATGAGCCACGGGTACTGGCTTCCCAAGTGGACCAATGCTTCTTCATTACCGACCCGTCAAAGCCCAGTCGTGTTGTTGTGAGGAGAGGCAAAAGGAAGATTATCGGAATGGAAGGAGTAGCCAATGAGCAAGACTTCGACAAGTACCGCGACCCAAAGATCGAACATGACGACGACGATGAAGTAGCAGCACACACCACAAGAAGAAGCAGGACCACCCTACCTAAAGGACGTCCGTTCCACAGAAGAACTCCATTTGCGAAAAAGAAGGGCAAGAAGATTGTGAACAGATAGCTAGCTAAGATCGATTGTATTTAAATCGTAGTCTTCATTTCTCGATTGTATTTCATGGGCACTTTTTGATATCATGAATATTTTTAAATTTCATGGGCACTTTTTGAATTCATGAGGACAATCGATCTCGATCCCCCTCCATCTCGATCCCCCTCCATCTCGATCCCACCCGCACCCTCCCCCGCTAGCTCCACCGCCACCGACGACCCACCGCAACCCTCACCCGCTCCACCGCCGCCGACGAGCATCCGGCCCCCCGCACCCTCCCCCGCTCCACCGCCGCCAACGGGCACCCCCCGCACACTCCCCCGCTCCACCGCCGTCGCCGATGATATTTTCAAGTAAGAAAATTGATGATATTTTTAAAAAAATTATTACTGGCTAAAATTATTACTGTTTCATATTCATATTCATTTTCTAAAAAATAAAAAAAAAGTGTAGACTACAATTGCTATTAAACAACAATTATTACTGTTTTTATAAAAAAATATTACTGTTTCATATTCATATTCATTTTTCTAAAACATACTAATGGCGCACCGACGGGGGGGTGCGCCATTGCTATCTAAAAAAAGATTTCTAATGGCGCATCGAGGGGTGGTGCGCCATTAGTAAGCTTCCCCCCTAGCTATCCTCCCTCTCCCTCGCCAGATCCCCTTCGACCCTCTCTCCCTCGCCACCAGATTTAACCACGCGCTGCCCCGACCTATGATGCCGCCGCCCCGACCCTCGCCGGACTCCACCCCCGCCGCCCCCGCGCCGCCGCGCCCCCACCCCCGCCGCGCCGACCCCCGCCGTCTTCGTCTTCATCTGCGCCTTCTTCCACCTCCGGCCACCACGGCCTCCCCGTTGAACCGTCCCCGACCATGCCGTCTACTCCTCTCCGACCATTGTGAGATGCTCTTCAGTTTCCCCTCCTCCCCTTGGTCGTTTGCTTCCCGTAGCGCCGCCCCTGTGATTTTGCCGCACCACTATCCGCCATGGTCGGGCTTGCTCCGCGCGCGGCTGCACCGTTCTGCACACTGCCTGACCTCGCCTCCGGCTATCACCCGGCCGCACCAGACCGCGCTCACCCCGCCCCTGTCCATTCACTCATCACGGGCCCACGCCCTGGCCTGCAGCCGTCCACTCCTGATGGCGGCGCTGCAGCCTGCAACTGCTGCTATGGTCTACATGGCTGCCGCCCAGCTCGCCCGAGGACGCATCGGGCCGTGCATGTTGTCGCCTGGCCGCGCCCCGTTCCGCCACTGCCCACTGCTTCTGCTATGGCTACCTGCTGCTGCTCTTATTCATTGTTTGCTACTGCTGGCCGCTGATGCTGATGCTAAGCTACTGCCGCTGCTTTTTCTGCTAATTGCTGTCGCATGTAGTAGTTGCGTTGGTGTTGCTGCCGCATAGAGGCCGACCCTTAGGTTAGTTAGCTATAGTTTATGATAATTGGCTTAGGTGGTTAGGCTAATTAGTGGTTATTAGATTTAGTGTATATGACATGTGGAACCTACTGTTAGATAAATTAGATTAAAAATATCTAAGCCTATGACATATGGGTCACACCTCTCCTTTTGACTAGTCAAATTAATTTGGCCAACTCGAATTAAAAGTAATTTAGAGACACTAGAATATTGTTTAAATCTTTGAAAAATCCTTTTATTCTTCAGTGATTATCTACTTTTGTTCTAGATAACGATTAAATGTGGCTGATTATCCTCTCAATTCGGTCACTTGCTCGTTTCAGTTTAATGATTGCATTATAGTCCACTTTTTCAGTAAAATGTTCTATTGCAATTCATTCCATTAGTTTGGTGCTGAAATGATCTGTCGTAATTCCTTCTTTCTGTTGCATTGTTTGGAATTGTATCTCACTTTAGCTGCTAAACTCTCTGGAATTAATGCTTCATATGATATTCAATTTTTGCATAAGTTGAAGAAACAATAGTTCTACTGACAAGCAGAAGAAAGGATTGGGCTCTGGTCCAAATGATGTTTAACATGAATTTAACTAAACAGGAATTTTATGTTGTTGCTGCTGAAGATGAGTAGTTGTAGGAAGATGATGCATAGTAGTTTTATGTTGTGGTAGTAGTTGTAGGATGTTATTGTAGTTGAAGTTGCAGGAGTAGATAATGGAGTATTGCCAATTTAGTGTTAGTAAAGATGTTGAACACACAACTGTTGTTTACTCTAGTGATAGGAGTAGTAGTGGTGGCCATCTAGTTGGTCTACTACTGCTAGGACTTGCTCCGGATTTTAGGATTTCTTTTCTTTTAGGATTTATTTTCTTCTAGGACTAGGTTTTTATTATTTTTCTGTTGTGATTGTTTTTTGAGCTCTTTCTTTTTCATTTCCTACTATCCTTATCCTAATTATCTTAAATTGTTATGATGTGTGTAACAGGATTAGATCTTGGATTTGCCAGTGGACTTTGGGAGTTTCTTAGCCATCTTGGTGACTCCATATTTTTCACTATTTAAGCAAGTCTTTTGTAAGCATTAAACTTTCTGCACTACATTTTTATCTTATGTGTACATATGTTTGCTTCCAATTGCTATATATGTATTGTTGTTACTAAAAATGATGAAGCTCCTGTCAATTGCTATATATGTGTATTGATACAGTTCAGATTTGATTAGTTCCATAAATTTGTATGACCAAATATATATTTCAGATTTCTATAGTTTCAGAGATTTGTATGACTAAAGACACAGTTCAGATTTGAATTGTTTCAGAAATTTGTATGACCAGAGATACAGTTCAGATTTGAATTGTTTCAGAAATTTGTATGACCAAAGATGCTATTGTATATAAATGGGTTGCTGTAGAACTGTTCTTCATCTTTATAGTGTTGTTGTATAGAAATATGCTGAATTTTCTGCTCTGATTGTTGCTCAAAGAAATTTAGCAAAAAAATGGGGTCCTCGGAGACGCCGTTGCTGCTTGAGGCCCTTCAGAGGCCCTTCGTGTCGGGATGATTTTGCAGGTACCCCGAGAGGCCCTTGAGTTTGCCGGAATGTCCATTAACTTCCGTTCCAGCAAATTCGGGTACTCCATATGTCCTATTTTCAGCAAAGGTCATGCTGAAATTTTCCGTGAATTTTAGCATGACTTTGCTAAAAATCGGACATATGGGGTACTTGCTACTAATGCATGGGTCGGGGTATCTTAGTACTTAATTAAGTAGGATTTCATAGGTGGCAATAGAGCCAAGTGATTAGTGCCAAGTGATTAGGCCCAACCTAGGGTGCCTCGGCATCGATAAACCCTAAATGATGAAAACTTAACTTAGCATTTATGGTGCCTCGGCGTCGACAAACGCTAAATGATGAAACCTTGGCTTTTAGGGTGCCTCGGTGTCGATGAGAACCTAAATGATGTACGCTTAGGCTTTTAGGGTGCCTCGCGTCGATAAACCCTAAACGATAAAAGCTTAGCTTTTAGGATGCCTCGGTGTCGACAAACCCTAAATGATGAGACCATGATCTTGTTCCTTGACAAGAACAAACTTTTTGACCAATTTTTTTTCCTATTTAGAGCGAAACATGGCCAATAACGATGAGGCCGGCGGTTTGGGCGGCAAGCAATTCTGGGAGATGTCCCAGGAGATGGAGGAACAACCTCACCGCTATGAGGACGCCGCGGAAGACACCGATCCTGACTACACAAACCCTAGTGGCTTCGGGGATGACACCACTAATGGTGCCGCCGAGGATGCCACCACTGATGATGGCGGCGCACGCACAGATGGCAGCCAACCGAAGAAGCAAAGGAAGGACCGGCGCCCGAATGCGCTCCGCACCCTCAAGGAGGAATTTACTCAAGTGGACTCCGACGGGCATCCAACGGATCCCAAAACATATAGTCAAGGGGTACTCGGTTCAGCTCGGGTGCATTCTCCGGAGCACCATCTCGATCAACACCGAGAACCTTAGGCATAAGGACCGAGGGAATTTCCGCAACCTCCTCTTCACGAAGGTGCACGAACGATACAAGTTCCCCGCCGAAATTGAAAACACACGCCTCTCAGGGAATAAAGTGAACAGTGTCGCCCTCATGAGGATGAGCACGGCCCTATCTACTTGGAGAAGCGCGGTGAAGAGAATGATTGATAAAGGTGACAGTTATGAGAAGATCAAGGCGAAAAATCCTTCGATCAGCGAAGATGACTACAAGGAGTTCAAGATCAAGTGCGAGAGCAGCGCAACCTCCGAATCAAGTCAGTGGGGGAAAGAAATGTGTGAGTTGAACTTAGGGGAACACAAACTCGATCCCGGCGGTTACCGAGTGGCGGAGCCTATATGGGACAAGAAGGACGCGCAGCGTGCCGAGCAAGGCCTACCGCCCCGCTTCGAGAAATACAGCGGTGACAAGCAGACCAGGAACTTTGTCAGGGCCCGGTACAAGGAGGACCCAATAACAAAGGAGCTTACCACGGATCCGAAGACCAGGGCGCTTGAGCTTGTTCTGGTAAGGAATACACCCTCGCGCAATTAGCTCCATATGGTTGCACTCTAATTAATCCCCAATATTTCTAAATGGTTCACGTTCCTTTTGCAGGACACTGAAAGCAGTAGCGCGGGGTCATCTCAGAGCTCCCCTTTCGACACCCCTTTAAATAGGGCATTGAACGTAATGAAAATCAAGGATAAGCTCGGTAAGCCGACGTCAGCTGGTCGTGTGGCCGGCAAAGGCTTGTCCACAAAATGGTCGTCATACTATACCGCTGGTGGGCGAAAGGAGAAAAAGACCAGCTCGGAAAGCCAGTCGCGCGAGGTTGAAGTACTCAAGGCACAAGTGGCGCGGATTCCGGAGCTTGTCCAAGAGCAAGTGGAACAACAACTGGGAACGAAGCTCAACGCCATGGTGCCTACGTTGATTCATGGGCTGACGACGTGGATTGCGGGCGGCCAACAGGGGCCTCCCCCTGTTCCCAACTTCACGGCCAGCAACTCGCACAACGCGCAGGCGGCGCCATTGGTGTCTCCGGTGGCGCCATTGGTGTCTCCGGCGGAGGCGGTATTCGTGTCTCCGGCGCCGGCACGAGCATTGGAGCTTAATGCACCCGGGTGTACGCCGGCCGGCACCTCGCCAGCAAGCGGCCCCTCCGTCAGTTGCACGCCCGCTGTTGGCGGTGCCTCGACATTAGCCGAGCTCGACGACATCAAGGTAACTAAGCCTCTCGGCCGATGACTTCATCTCCTTGCCTTTGACTGGGCATCCCTGACGCCCTACATGTTTTCGCAGGGCGCCGCCGATGTTCCTTGCACTCTTCTGCACTTCGTGGGCGGTGAGTTGGTCGATGTCGCCAAGGGCAGAATCGTTCAACCGGGCAACCCCATGTTCCATGATAATCCGATGCCACCCACAGTGTATAGGGTTGAAGTGGTTCGGGTGCTGCCAGGCTGCGACGAGCTGTTACCTCCGATTCGACCCGCTGGGGCTGACGAAGAAGATGAGATGACCCTCAACGCCTGCATAAACTGGCCCCTGCTTTGGCCGAAGAGCTAGATTCGTTTGGGGGCGGGGGTCACCACCCCACAGACAAGACCGCCAGTCATGCCGGCACCAAGCCATGGCAAGAACGCCGCAATGCTACCGAACTTGCCGGACATCCCTATGCCGGACATCCCTATGGCACAGGATCCGGACATCCCTATGGCACAGGATCCGGATGACGACGATGGTACATTTACCAAAGTAGATAAGTACTTTGCCGAACATGGGTACGCTGACGAGTTCTGCGGGCCTCTTTCTCAAGAACCCAACCAAGACGACCGCGATCTAGCTGGTACGGCGAAGAAATCCAATTGCAACAGGCGTCATCTGGCGTTCAGTTCTCAGGAGACGCCTCCAGCTCCCGCCTTCACCAAGCCTTAGATAGCTGAGGTGTGAAATATTATCAGCCCCAACACGCTCAAGAAGGCGGTCTGTGAGCAGAACTCGGTCCCATTACAGGAGATCAAGAAGAAGGGACGGAAACGAAAGACTAACAAGGGCGCCGGTGCGAGCCAGCTGGCACCAAGTTCGATCCGTCCTCAGGACGGGCCACCTTCACCTAAGGATATTTCGAGGAGGGTGCATGTGGCGGGTAGGACGATGCTACCGCCAAATATGATCAATGCTGCAACCGGTGCTATGCGGAGTCTGCACGACAGTGTTCTTTCTTTTGAGAAGCGGCGTCTCAAAGAGAATGATGTGGCATACCCGGTTTTCGTGGCCAAGGTGCCAGAGGGCAAGGGCTTTGTGGATGGCAACATCGGGGGTATGATCGTCCTGCGGTTTGATGACATCTTTGCTATGTTTAACTTTCATCCGCTGCAGTACACCTTCGTTCGTCTGTTTTCACTGAGTATGGAGATGCGGATCATTAGAGACAAGACCCCGGACATCGTGATAGTCGACCCCTTCTACATGCGTGCTAAGCACTTGAGCAGCTCTGGGGACCGCCAAGTTGCGAGTTCACACCTCGAAGGCGTCATTCTAGCAAACCCAGATAAGGATGACTTCCTTGTGGCTTACTTTCCCGAGTAAGTCACCCCTTAACCGCCCAGTAACATATGATTTCTTAGATTTCGATCATTCTTTTTTTTCTAACATTCCGTGTTCTGTGTAGTGACACACATTACACACTCATCCTCTTAAGCCCGAAATATTCCATGGCCACGTATTTCGACGCGAACCGTAACTCCAAGATAGACTACACAAATGTCAAGAAAGTTCTTGATGATGTTCTCCCTAGCTACGCCAAATCTGCAGGCACCTTCACCAGGGCAGTTCGTAAGTACGGCAAGCACATGTTCTCACACAATACGAAGTTCTGCTGCGTCAAGCAGCCGCCTGGTGGTCAGAAGGATGCCTACTACGCCCTCCATCACATGCGGGCGATTGTAAGGGACCATCATCACCTTTTGCTACCAGATAATCTCAAAAATTGGGCCGCGAGCTTGTCGGCAATCCAGGACGCGGACCTCAGACAATAATTCTTTCGCATCCAGTCGGAATTTGCAGACATCATCCATCAAGATGTCCTTCATACCTCGGGGCAGTTCTTCCTCAGATATCAGCCGTCCAACAGTGAGATTGATGGAACGCTACAAATACAGGGTGACAACGACCGCGATTTCATGACCAGCACGACAGACGACGGCTTCATCCACGCTCATGTCCGATGAGTCGAGTCGAAAGTAGTGATGTGTAGTTCCGAAACATTGATTGCTCATGTTGTAATTAAACTTTACTGAATTCGTATGTATCTTTGGTTTGGACAATCGTTCAACTTAGATGTAATCGATGCTATTTATTAGTACGACCATGAATCGTGCTATTAATGTCTTGCTTTTCTCTTTCGATCCTTTTGTTGCATACTTACATATTGCTTATGTATTGTCTGTTGTTTGTCTTGTGCATAGAGATGCCGTCGCATGTCGTGTACAAGGGTAAGGTTCCCGGAGTCTACGACGATTGGGAGGAGTGTCGGAGATAGGTTCACCGTTTCAGTAGTAACAGTTACAAAGGGTACACCACTAGGGCGGAGGCCGAATCTAGATACGCCCGCTATCTAGCGGGAGAGAGGAGGGAGCGTTGGAGGAACCGGATGAAGACTAGTTTGATCGCGATGATGCTCATCGTGATGACCGCAACTCTCTTCTATGTGATGGTAGTTTAGATGATCGATATCGACTTGTAATGTGAAGACAAACTCGATACTCGCGGTCTTGAGACTTGTAATGTTTTATCTTTGTTCGGTCTTTTGAATTCGGAGACTAATATGATGAATTGTATTCGGAGACTAATCTTCTATTGTATTCGATGAATCTGCTTTTGCTGTGTGCTGCTGTCTATATTTTGTCCAATAATATATTTTGTAACCTGTGCAAAAATCAGAAAAGTAAAAAAAACAAATATTCATACTAATGGCGCATCACCTCAAGGTGCACCATTAGTATGCCAAAGGATACTAATGGCGCATCACCACAGAGTGCGCCATTAGTATGACAAAGCACATGGTTACGTATGGCCCCCCGGGAGGCATACTAATGGCGCATGGTGTTACATACTAATGGCGCACTGCTTGGTGCGCCATTAGTATACCAGATACTAATGGTGCACCAGTGGTGCGCCATTAGTAAAAAATACTAGTGGCATGATACTAATGGCGCACCGGTAGTGCGCCATTAGTAGGCAAAACCGGTGCGCCATTAGTAGGCCTTTTCCTAGTAGTGTACCCACTCTATGCCCCGCGGACAAGTTCTTCCTTCGATTCGATTACATCTTAGACATGTTTCACTTGAAGAAGCTGGATTTTACGTTTGTCCACCTTTAAGGCTTGTATATGAACTACATCATCGGGATTGAGCAGATACCTTATATGTGTGTCGCTGACCCATACTACATGCACGAGGGCTTCTTGGCAGTCTGCGCAGAGCACCATGAATACGCGAGGGACTACATCGTCGAATTCATGGTCGCTAATAAGGACAAGGAGGCGATTCTCGTGCCTTATCATCCCTTGTAAGTCATCTGCACGGATATCCTTCCTTCGATTTCAATCATTCATTTGCACGGTGGAGGCTAATTAATTTGAGGTGTACTTATTTCGCGTAGCGGTGGGCGCGCCGTCCTCATCATCCTTTACTCCCGATACTCCCACGCTCTTTACTTGGACTCGTCGAAGAACATGAACAAAAAGGATTACACCCACATCAAGTTTGTTCTCGACAGTGCTATGTTGTACTACGGCATATGGGGTGGAGAGATCATGGACAAGAAGAAAAAGGAGTGAGCGAGTCCTGGACTAAGGGGTCCTCGGGCGTCCGACCTGTTATCCATGGGCCGGTTTGATGGGCTGTGAAGAAATGAAGGCCGAAGATTGTACCCGTGTACGGATGGGACTCTCCTTGGCGTGGAAGGCAAGCTTGGCAACCAACTATGAAGATTCCTCCTTATGTAACCGACTCTATGTAACCCTACATCCCCTCGGTGTCTATACAAACCGGAGGGGTTAGTCCGGAAAGGATATACTCATTACCATAGTCATACATGCTAGACTTCTAGGGTTTAGCCATCACGATCTCGTGGTAGATCAGCTCTTGTAACACTCATATTCATCAAGATCAATCAAGCAGGAAGTAGGGTATTACCTCCATAGAGAGGGCCCAAACCTGGGTAACCATCGTGTCCCCTGACTCCTGTAACCATCAATCCTAGACGCATAGTTCGGGACCCCCTACCCGAGATCCGCCGGTTTTGACACCGACATTGGTGCTTTCATTGAGAGTTCCACTGTGCCATCGACGAACGGTTCGATGGCCCCTTCGATCGTCTATAGTGACACTGTCCAAGGAGATACCTTCCTCCCCGGACAGATTTTCGTATTCAGCGGCTTCGTACTGCGGGCCAACTCGCTTGGCCATCTGGAGCAGATCGATAGTTACGCCCCTGGCCACCAGGTTAGATTTGGAAGCTTGAACTATGTTGCGGATATCCGTGGAGACTTGATCTTCAATGGATTTGAGACCGCGGCGGTCCCTCCCCCTCACTCCGCTGAACATGGCTTAAATCTGTCATCGGACCATATTCAGGCGATGGTTCCTATAAATACCACGGCCTTAGATCCGGAGTAGATCACGCCATCCGGAACCGCAGAATCCGCGGTGTTGGAGCCGCACACAGACTCAGCACCTCGCAATATCAGCGTCAACGGAATTTTGGACTCGTCTCCGGCTATATCTTCCGAACCGCGCACGCCTGCGGACACCGAGTTGGATCGGTTATCGACCTTCGAGTTCAGCGCCGCAAATATCTTCCAACACTCGCCCTTCGGTGATGTGCTAAATTCATTAAAAAAACTTGTCCCTGGCGGGGGACTCATAGCCGAACTATGTCCGGTTCGAGCTAGAGGCTGATAATGGAGAATTTTGCGTCCCACCCGCCACCCACTTCATAGCCACTGTCGAGGACTTAACCAACATGCCTGATTATGGCTCCGAAGACATTGACGGTATAGACGACGATGCCGACAAGGAACAAGGCCAAGACCCGCCAGTCATCGGACGTGGGACGGCCACCCCTTCATATGACGTGCACATGGTTGATACACTTAAAAACGCTCGCGACGGTGACAAAGGAGATCCAGTTGAGAATAAACGTCCCGAGTGACAGTCTAAGTACCGACGCCCTAAACGCCACTCCAAGTCACATCGCAGCAACGCTGGCACTAAAGAAAATAGTACTCCAGACGATGCTGAAAACAATGAAGACCCTGTTGGAGCAAGATCTGAACAGGAGGAACTGGAAAACGGGCAAGCCAGCCCCGATGAACAGGCCCTGCCCAGCGACAATTCGGAGGACGACAACTACCTTCCGCTCTCCGAAGATGAGGTAAGCCTCAACGACGAAGACTTCATCATACCCGAAGACCCCCTTGAGCAGGAGCGCTTCAAGCGCAGGCTAATAGCTACTGCAAGGAGCCTGAAAAAGAAGCAGCAGCAACTTCAAGCTGACCAAGACCTACTCAATGATAGATGGACCGAAGTCCTGGTCGCCGAAGAATACGGCCTTACACTAGTAGAAAAAGGGGCAATGGTCCAAGCCGGGTCAGCCCATTAGTCCCGGTTCAGTCCAGAACCGGGACCAGTGGTGGCATTGGACCCGGTTCGTGAGCCTCGGGGGTTGGCCAGGCCACGTGGGCCATTGGTCCTGGTTCGTCTGGAACTTTTGGTCCCGGTTGGTGGGACGAACCGGGACCAATGGGCCTCGCTCCTGGCCCACCACCATTGGTCCCGGTTGGTGGGACGAACCGGGACCAAAGGCAGCCCATTAGTCCCGGTTGGTGGCACGAACCGGGACTAAAGGGTTGGTCCTCGTTGCGGTCAGAGTTTAGTCCCACCTCGCCATCGGAAGGGCGCTCACACCCGTTTATAAGCCTCTCCCTCTCTGCCTTGTTGAGCTCCTCTCAAAGTGAAAATAGATACCCTTATACAGGGAATTTGACCTAAATTCATATTAAATTTCTCTTAAGTTAGTAGAAATTTATTATGAATTTAGGTTGAATTTTCTCTATAAGCGCATCTATGCTCATTTTTTTAGCAAAGTTAATCACAACTATTTCTTCTTCTATTTATTTGTGAGTAGTTTTTTATATAGTTTTTTTCTTTCTTTTCTGCTATATTTAATTTTTCTATTTATTTCTGAGTTGTAATAAGTCATGAAAAGTAAAAAAGAGGCGCAATGCTTGTTAATTAGCTTCAAGCCTTTCGGAATAGTGTAAACTGCAGTAAACATAGCTCCGTGCAGTCTACCCTATTCCTCAAGGCTTAAAGCTAAGCAACATGCAGGTTAGCATTGAGCCTCTTCTGCATCGTCTCTGCACACGGGGCTTATAAACCGTTGCGAGTGCCTCTCGCTTGGCGAGGTGGGACTAAAAAATAGCTTCAGAAAGAATCAACTAAAAACTCTTTTACCGGTTCATGCCATGAACCGGTACTAAAAGGTGCTCGTGGGGCACCAGCCTTAAAACATGTACCAAATAAAATGCCTTTGTAACAGCCTTAGAACTGGTACTGAAGGAATCAACTAAAAAGCTTTTATAAACCTCTAGTATTATTGAAACTAAAATTATATAGAATTTTTTTACAAACTTTAGTAGCAAAAAGAATTATCATAAAAGAAAATAAATAAGTAATTAGAATTCTATTCAAAACATTAAAAGCAAAAAGAATTATCATAAAAGAAAATAAATAAGTAATTAGAATTCTGTTCAAAACATTAAAAGCAAAAACAATTATCGTAAAAGAAAATAAATAAGTAATTAGAATTTTGTTACAAACTTTAATAACAAAAAGAATTATCATAAAAGAATATAAATAAGTAATTAGAATTCTGTTCAAAACATTAAAAACAAAAAGAATTATCATAAAAGAACATAAATAAGTAATTAGAATTTTGTTACAAACTTTAATAGCAAAAAGAATTATCATAAAAGAAAATAAATAAGTAATTAGACCGGTGCATTGGTACCGGTTGGTGGAAACTAATTATTCAAATTTGGAAACTAATGGAGTAACAGAAAGATTATAATTAATCTGAGCTAAAATCAAAAGAAAATAAATAATTCAGAGCAAAAAATAAAATAAATAAAATATAAAAGTGCCACCTAAAGGGCTACCATGGCCTGAATACGACTAGAAACCCAACAATGGGCCAGGATTCAGGCCCGCAATAGGCCCAATAGGCCCACAGGCACATATAGTGCGTTTAGACCCGTAAGCCTGCATTTGAGAGGAGCTCGAGAGGGCAGCGGGATTGGGTCTTATAAACCACTCTCGAGCTCCCTCAGCTAGCGAGGTGGGACTAAACTTTCGTGCCGCGACGCGGGCAGCACCGGGCCTTTAGTCCCGGTTGGAGGCACCAACCGGGACTAAAATGGTGCATTAATACCGGTTCGTGGCACCAACCGGTACCAATGCCCCCCTTTAGTCTCGGTTGGTGCCCCCAACCTGGACCAAATCCCTCTACTTCCCGCCCTCTGGGCTGCTGAAAAGAGGCCTTTAGTCCCGGTTGGTGGCTCCAACCGGGACTAAAGGGGTGCATTAGTCCCAGTTTTTGCCACGAACCGGGACCAATGCCTTTACTATATAAGTAGCACTTAGGAAAATTTCAGAACTGCCCATCCCCACTTCAATCTCTTCTCCCTCTCTCCCCCGACGGCGGCGAATCCATCCCGGGCCCGCGCCGCCTCGTCCCGCGCCGCCC
>NC_041385.1:17211087-17226628 GCF_002162155.2 Triticum dicoccoides
CGCCCCACCCGCCCCACGCCGCACCTCCCCGTCACCGTCGCCGTCGCCATCACCGTCGCCGTGAGCAACTAATTTAATTTGACGTTACTAGTAGTTAATTTAGATGTGTAGTTAATTTTGTTAGATTTTTTTTTAGATTTTTTTGTAGTTCATAGATTTTTTTGTTAGATGTGTAGTAATTTAGATATAGTTCATAGATGTTTAGTAATTCAGATATAGATAATTTTGTTAGATTTTTTTGTAGTTCATAGATTTTTTTTAGATGTGTAGTAATTTAGATGTAGTTCATAGATGTGTAGTAATTTAGACGTAATTAATTTTGTTAGATTTTTTTTAGATTTTTTTGTAGTTCATAGATTTTTTTTGTTAATATTGTGTAATTAATTTGTTCATATAATTGTGTTAGATTTTTTTCTGTTAATAGATTTTTTGGTGATATTATTGTTGAATATGCATGTTTGTATGTTCATATATATGCCAAGATCGAATATGTCAAATTTTTATGATTTTTTCTGTTCATAGAATTTGTATGATTTTTTCTGTTGTAATTTTGTTCATAGAATTCTAATGATTTTTTTGTTCATAGTATTTTCTTTGTCAACTTATTGTGTATGTATAGGAAAATTGTGAATGATATAAGTCATTTATGAATATGTTCATATTTAGAATAGAGGAAAAATGAAAAAAAAAATAAGAAGAGAAAATGTTTAACATAATTAGTTAGAAAAATAATAGAACTATAGTTAAACTAGTTTATTTTTAGTAAATACAACTTTATTTTATTTATAGTAAGTGCTTCATATATAGTTGAAGTAGCTAGTTGATTTAATAAACTACTTTATTTTACTATATATAGAAGTAGTTTGTTTTTAACAAGTACTACTTTATTTATTTATAGTAAGTGCTTAGTAGTTGAACTAGTTGATTTAATTAATAAAACTACTTTATTTAACTATATATAGAAGTAGTTCCCGCATCGATGTCGGTGATGCCTATCCCGCATCCTCGTCGTCGTCGACTCGGCGGTGGAGGCCTGCTTGATCAGGGCCATGTTCGGGACTGGGCTCCGCCGGGCTGGTATTGGGAGGTGCTACCTTCCGGGGGACGTAGGTTGGTGAGGAGGCAACCCGTTGTTGACCCGATCCTTGTTTAGTGGCGGTCGCGTGGGCCAGTGATGGTGCCGAGGCTTCCGGACACCGCAGAGGTGGTACGTCACCGTGTCAGCAAGGAGGACGAGCACGTCCGTTGCTACATGGTTGCATTGGAGGGCAGGTTCGAGAATACCTGGCAGATTGTTCAGGGATCTCACTGGAGCTATGATCCTGTGATGGTTCCTTATCTTTGGGTGTCCACCGCCCGCGACGATACCCGTCAGGCGCTACGGTTCTAGCTGTATTAATTAGCGATGCTATATGTATGATAGTATTCGAGGAGTATTCGACGATGTACGGACACAAGAGATGATGTACTTTTGGTTATAATTGAATGCATGCTAATTTGAATACTACTTTATTTTACGATTTGGTTTTGCTTATTGAATGCTCATATTGGAAAGGTACTCCTACTTTGAATGCTAAAATTGAAGAGCACTCTATGCAGAAATCTAGGAACCCCCTCCATCATCCACGCCGTCGTGGGGGTAGCTTCTCCTTCATTCCCGTGTGCTAGACAATTTGTTGTAATAATGCACTCAGGAATGAAAGGAGGAGCTACGTACCATCACCGATAGTCAACCCGTGATTAATAATAATGATCTAATTTAGGTTTTTTAGTACATATATTTAATATTTGAATTATGAACTTAGGCCGGAAATGTCGTACTCGGACGACGAAAACCGCCCGGGGGAGCGCGACTGGTGCCACGACGACCGAGGTATGTGTGATAGGTTCATTGAGCTAGACGAAGATCGGCGCTTCAGCATTAAGCTCGAGGAGACCTTCGATGTTCATACGGTACGCAACGACAACAATAGTTTTTTCGTAATTAATCACGACTTCAACTATTTTAACGTGTATTTTTCATCTTTTCCAATTCGACTAGCTTATCCCATGCTATGCAAGACGCTATGTCTTGGAGAGGATGGGTTTTGAAGACCATGAAAGTATGGAAACCAAAAAAATTCTCCTAAGGACCCATCATGGTGTGGATTTTCAAGTAAAGTTGTACAATGCTGAGAGTGTAACCCATTTTGGTTGCAAAAATTGGGAAGCACTTTGCAAGATGTATGGTTTCGATGAGGGTATGCTTATCACCATGCATCTTGGTGATCCTACAATCCAGCAGGACAATATGGGCATTTGACTCCTTGTGGATAGACCTCCAATTCTTCCCCCATGTGAGCTTAACATAGTTATTAAGTAATTTATATTGTTTATTTCAAAATAGTTGACAGCTTGTTTCCATTGACAGCTTATTTTCATTCTTCAAAGAATGTGCGGAAAATGGTAGACAAAACCCACTACACCGATGGTTCCGAATTAACTTATAAGGAGAAAAATCATCTGATCGCATTTTGTACTGATCTTGAGAATTACAATGTCTACAATCGAACTCCTCAACATTATGGTCAATACGTGCCACTAGTGCACGTGTTGAACTACGGTAACTACCATGGAGATACCCTGGTAAGATTTTTTACTATTATGACATCCCTCCATCTTTTTAAATACTTCTAAAACTAGTACATCATTGCTAACTACGATGTTATTACTATGTTTTTCAACAGATAATCCCGAATGATTGTGTGCCTCATCTGATGTATACGCACGGTCGCCTTGATGTTTTGAACATACAACCAGGTCGTCCTACGAATCTCAATTGTCCATACCGGATTTCTAAAAGAAGTGGAGACATGACAATGAAATAATGGAAAAAATATATGGATAGTCGTAAGGAGCTTCTTGCAAGCAAAAGGAGGCAAAGCGCAAGAATTGGAGATAGGATGATCTCCATTCTTCATAATGGAGAGTCAGGGTCTATATTGTTTTATGCTATTTTACCTTAAGGGTGTTTAGGTCCTACCTGATACTGATGATCATGTGCTAAGAACAATTATGTAGGGTTGGGTTCGATGACTATGAGGATGATGATCGTATGACTTGTTATTAATAACGAGTAGAAGTTGTATGATGATGCATGATTAGTAGGACTTGTTATTATATATGAACATAGCAGCATGATGTATGATGCGAGCATGCATGAGTTATTATATATCAGCGGGTGAAATGAACATAGCAGTAGCTAGCGTTGGTAAACCAAGGATGAAGATATAAGAGAGGACACTTCTCTCTATTAGCAAGCTAATAACAACCTAAAATTAACCCCCAAAAGCCCTAAACCAGCCACTTTTCTTAAAAAAAAGGAAAACCTCAGCTGCTGACACGTGGAAGCCTTTTGGTCCCGGTTCATGTCACCAACCGGGACCAAAGGCCCCCTTTCCTGGGCTGCTCGCAGTGGCCACGTGGAGGCCCATCTGTCCCGGTTCATGTTAGAACCGGGACTAAAGGGTGGAGGCATTCGTAACGACCCTTTAGTCCCGGTTAAAGAACCAGGACTAAAGGCCCTTACGAACCGGGACAAATGCCCCCTTTTCTACTAGTGTTAGTGGCCTAGCCAAAAGCTACCTGAAGCATAGATTGCTACATCAGTTCGATGATAAAGCGCTGGAACCCGTACCATCATCACACAATGCGGCAGGTCACCGACAACTCTGTCCGAATAAAGAGGCAACTCAAGCTGAACACCAGACCGCCCCACCTCGCCATAAAGGCAAGAATAACACAGCTCACGATTGTCCAGACGACCTGCACCGGGACTTGGACAGTAGAGCAGGACACGCAAGACCGATCTACGGATTGCGAAGGCATGCCTTGACACGTGATGATGGCTACCTATTCGGACATGACAAACCTAGCCACGCCCGAGCAGAAAACCGCAAATGGACTCCTTCGGAGTTACGTCGCAGTGTGGCCCAACATAGATGCGCCGCACACCTGCTTTGCTTCACCGACGAAGTAATGGATCATGAATTCCCCGAAGGATTCAAAACCGTCAATATTGAATCATACGACAGAAAAGTTGATCCCGCGGTATGGATACAAGATTTTATCCTCCACATCCATATGGCTCGTGGGGACGACCTCCACACCATTAAATACCTCCCACTAAAGCTAAAAGGTCCAGCTCAACACTGGTTAAACAGCCTGCCTGAAAATTCCATAGGCAGCTGGGAGGACTTGGAAGAGGCCTTCCTCGACAACTTCCGAGGAACATATGTCCGGCCACCGGATGCCGATGACCTAAGTCACATTGTCCAGCAGCCTAGAGAGTCAACCAGGAAGCTCTGGAGTCAGTTCTTAGTCAAAAAGAACCAAATCATCTAATGTCCGGACGCAGAAGCCCATGCGGTTTTCAGACGCAGTGTCCGGGACGAATGGTTTGCACGCCACCTCGGTCAAGAAGGACCTAAATCCATGACAGCCCTCACTGCTCTGATGACCGGTTTTGCATGGGAGAAGACAGCTGGCTCGCTCGTAGAAGCAACAGCACCAGCGACCCGGGCACTTCCGAAATCTGAGACGGCAACGGCAAGCCACGACGAAGCAAATACAACAGTCGCAATGATAATGAAAGATCACGCGACACAACGGTCAATGTTGGATTCAGCAATCCCAATCCCGGTCAACGGAAGAAGCCATTCAAGGCGAAACGAGATGAACCATCCAACCTAGACAGGATATTGGACCGACCCTGCCAGATTCACGGCCACCCCGATAAACCAGCTAATCATACTAACAAAAACTGCTGGGTCTTTAAACAGGCAGGAAAGCTCAACGCCAAACACAAGGGGAGGAGGCCGCCAGGCGACAAGGACGATGGAGAGGTTCACCAACGGAATACCGGCGGTCAGAAGCAATTTCCACCCGAGGATCAACTACTCCTGGAACGAAAATAGAAGTCCGGCTTCCGCCGCCAACCTCGTACACCTGCAATATTTGTGCCGCGCATACATCACTACGCACTCAAAATACCACGGGCATTGGCGGAAGCACACTACGGACAAGCCTACAAGCATCCCCGTAACATTTTTTATTCATTTTATTTTTATTTCTTCCTTCACTATCCCTTAAAAGCAGGTGACGAACAGGACAAACATATGATGCTGGCTCTATCGGAGTTTAGATCCGTACACTCACCTAAGGGGCTATTTCCATCAAGGATTCTCCCCGCCGAGGACTGGCGGCGCAGACGTGTGACAGGAGGTCCAAAATAAGTTTTTGTAGACCGCACTCTCTATTTTGAGCCTGTACTATGTCTGTTCCTCCGCCTCCGACCCCGAGCATGTCAAATAGCCAGGAGGATGGCTTTTATATAAATAATAAGTAATCATTGGCACATCTCTCAGCTCCCAGTAAACAGTATCCGAGTAATCATCCATGTCATTTCGCCACTGAATACGGCTCCCATGGTTGTTTCACAAATATACCTTGGCATAACCTACCAGGGGCTCGGTATGGGAACAAATGAGTTGCCAGCAAAAGCCCGAACAGCTCTACAGCGTACTTCGACGTCGCAAGTTTGGCCTTATATACATCAGCTCCAAATCATTGTCTCGGGTCAATAGTTGGGTTGCCCGGCTCGTGTGCTTGCTACCCTACGTTCTGCTCTATCGGCTAGGGTAGTAAAGGGAGAACTACTGCGATTGTAGTTCCGGTTAATCTGGTCAAGTACCTCAATAGAGAAAGCCGAAAACTGACTATCATGATGCGGCGAGAGCTGGTTAACCACTTGACGACTTCTTGGAATCTTTAGCGATTCTCCCTGTCACATGAAGGATCTTTTTAGATCAAATATGTAAGGTGCCATATTATACGCCGTATACATACTAGGGGATATTTCATAGCCCCACCATAAAACTCCTATGGCTAAGTGAATGTGTTAAAGCCCTATAGTCCGATTGCCTGGTTCGCCGCATTATAACCTCCTTCATGGACCAAGACGTTGGATAAAGAGTGATTAAATGCTTTTCCGAACACCCCCGTACTTCATACGAGGGGGCTGAAGCCGACGACTGGAAAACTTTCAGATTATATTAAAACGGCCGCACAAGAGGAATACAAGCTTTCCAGCAAGACATAAAAATAGATTAATTATAAAATTGTCTTTTACAATTATCATACACCTCACTTGAACATTATGTCTTTCTAGCATTGACCCTATTAAGCGGGCGGCCTCTAGGACGTCTTCAAAATAATGCTCCGGTTCAGGACGGTCCTTGCCCTTGGGTGGACTCTTAGCCGCGACATCGGTGGCCTTCATCTTTCCCTAGAATGTCTTGACTCGGGCAAAGGCCATCTGTGCACCTTCAATGCACGCTGACCGCTTCACAGCATCAATTCACGATACCGCGCCAACAAGTCTTTGTACCAAACCGAAGTAGCTATCCGGAATAGGCTCAGTTGGCCACAACCGGATTATGACATCCTTCATGGCAGTGCCAGATATCCTATGAAGTTTGGCCCATTAGGACATCTTTTCATTGAGCAACCGAGGGCGCTTTGATGCGCCAAACTATGACCAAAAAAGCTTCTCCGTTGCATACCCATCTCGCGCTTGGTAATACTGCGCCGCATCGGAAGAACTCTTCGGCAGGTCTAAAAACTCGTCCGGAGAACTCCACACTTGGTTATGCTGAGCATAGTTCGGATCACAGAACTTAGTTTGCAGCAGAAACGGCTTACCAGCCGCAATCTCCCTAGCTTATACCACAAAAATGTATGGGGATTGCCCCAAATCCATACCTTGCGACTCGTCAAGACGCATATTGATTAACGCAAGGTCATCCCGTGCTACGACAAGCTTCCGCTGCAGCTCGGCAATATCCATAGTCTAGGAAGTAGCTAAGGGGGAAACAGCCTGCGTTCAAGTTCATCAGATCAGTCCTTGAGTAATCCTTTTTGATCGTCTGATTCGCTTCCCAGTGGAAGCCAACCCGAGTCTCAAGGGCTAGTACCAATACACAGGTGCATCTTTGCAAATAAAACATAGCTGAAAATCTTATATCACAAACCTCGAAGCCTTTTTGTAGGCTCATGAAGGCTTCATTCAAACCGCTCTTTGCGGACAAAATCTTCTCAACCACTGTACCCATCAAGGTACGCTATTCCCTCGAGACAGATGCTTTCCGCAACTTGTCCTGCAATATATCCGGAGCCTCCGGGTCTCCGGAAGCCGCTCTAGGAGCACGACCATCCTTTGAAGGAATCAGTTCACCCGTCTCCAGAATCACTGTTGGATGTGAGCCAGACAGTCTAGGGCCTTTGTTATTATCAGCCCCAGAGTCCCGGACGGTCAGAGATCCACCTTTGGGTACTGCCTCTTTTGTCCCCTGCGTAACTTGTTGATCAAGAGGAACCCTCCGCGATGACACTTCAGAGTCATCCGCCTTATTGGGCGAGGAGGTTGGTGGAGGCGTCTCGCTCCCCATCATCTCTGGGAGGAGACTTCCCGAAGAAGAGGATTGCCTAGAAAAACTCTGTGCCTACCTGTAAAAATGCACGAACGCGTTACATATATCTTCGGTAACGGCAACGGAGCGGGGCACTATCAAAGTACTCCGGATTCAGTTACGGTTTGGACGAGGGATTGTCCCCTTGTTGGAACTATTCAACGGCGCCGCTTTCCAAACCCAAGCCGCTCGACGGTGGCATCTTTCCCCTCTTGGGAGACCGCCCCTCCCAACCTTCGAAGGTGGCCCTTTTCCTCCTTCTCGGAGAAGGGATACTGGCTCCTCTTTCGCCTCTGTCTTCAAGCGAGGAAAGGTCGATTTCTCCAGACTCAGTGTCTGACTTACCTCTGGAACCAAGGTCATCTTGGGTCTTCTCACTCTCCTCTTTACCCTCCCTTACCGGCGCCTGGTGTGATGCCGAGGCCAGCATCCTTGTTAACATAGGATTAGCTGAGTCGTCGGGAAGGGGAGCCGGACACCTAATCCGCTCCACCTTCTTTATCCAATCCTGAAAAAGATGATTCGATCAGTGTCTTGGTGACTGATTATGAGGTGTTCGGCGAATGAGTACTTACCGGGGTGTCCAGATTGTTACAGTCTAGGCCGACATTCCTTCATGCATAGTGCCAAAGAATTGCTGAAGAGTCTGCGGCCCTTTTGGATTGAACTCCCACATGCGGAGAGGCCGTCGCTGGCACGGCAGGGTCCGGCGGACTAGCATCACTTGAACAATGTTGACGATATTGATGTCCCTCTCAATGAGGTTTCAGATGCGACTTTGCAGAGTTCGCACCTCATCCGTTGATCCCCAGTCCAACCCCTTATTAATCCACGATGCAAGCCAAATTGGGGGGCTGGATCGAAATGCAGGCACATCTGCCCACTTGGAGCCGTGGGGCTCGGTGATATAGAACCACCCCTGCTGTCATAAATCGAAAGATTTGGCGAAGGATCCTTTCAGCCAAACAGCACTAGCAAGCTTACTCACTGTAGCACCACCGCACTCAGCTTGCTCCCCCTCTATCACTTGTGGCTTCACATCAAAGGTTTTGAGCCATAAACCGAAGTGCGCAGGAGTTTGGAGGAAGGCTTCACACGTGACGATGAATGCCGAGATAAGAATAATAGAGTCCGAGGCTAGTTCGTGAAAATCTAGCCCGTAATAGAACATGAGCCATCGGACGAAGGGGTTAAGTGCAAACCCTAACCCGCGGAGGAAGTGGGACACGAACACGACCCTCTCGCTGGACCTCGTGGTCGGAATAACCTGCCCCTCGGCGGGAAGCCGATGATGGATTTCTGCGGTCAGATACCTCGCCGCCCGAAGCTTTGCAATATCTCCCTCTTTGACAGAAGAAGCTACCCACCGGCCTTGACGGCTGGATCCGTACATGATTGGGGCTTGTGGCAACTGAAACCCGGGTGTTGGAACTCGGGGTAGCAAGGGTTGAGGAAGAAGCAAGCGTGAAAGAAAAAGACGAGTCTGTACCCCCATATAAAGGCTGCGACGTCTCCTCCTAGGCCTCAAAACTTGCCTATTCCCCATGAGTTGTACCCAAGAGACCGTTGGGTTACCCATGTTCAGGTTGACAGTAATCCCTTAAAAAGGGGAAACACAATCTCCTCTTGGATAAGACATGCCAATAAAACCACGTCTTGAGACGTGGGATGACGGGCCAACTAACGATTCAGAAATAATGGCCGAGCAGGCGCGATGTCATAGTACCAAAAAGTTGTCAGCGGATTGAACTCATGAAATATTATATCCTCTGCAGTTGTATATACAAGTCCGGATACAATCATTACATCTGAAGACTACCTTGGAGTTCGGAAAGGGGAACCAGCCTTGCAATACCGAAGACAATCTACGTGCCAAACTCCTCGTCGTTGAAGCCAGGTTCAGGGTCTACTGAGGGAGTCCATGACTAAGGGGTCCTTGGGCGTCCGACCTATTATCCATGGGCCAGACTGATGGGCTATGAAGAAATGAAGGCCGAAGACTGTACCCGTGTCCGGATGGGACTCTCCTTGGCGTGGAAGGCAAGCTTGGCGACCAACTATGAAGATTCCTCCTTATGTAGCCGACTCTATGTAACCCTAGATCCTCCCGGTGTCTATATAAACCAGAGGGGTTAGTCCGGAAAAGATATACTCATTACCATTGTCATACAGGACTTCTAGGGTTTAGCCATCACGATCTCGTGGTAGATCAACTCTTGTAACACTCATATTCATCAAGATCAACCAAGCAGGAAGTAGGGTATTACCTCCATAGAGAGGGCCCGAACCTGGGTAAACATTGTGTCCCCTGTCTCCTGTAACCATTGATTCTAGACGCACAGTTCGGGACCCCCTACCCGAGATCCGCCTGTTTTGACACCAACAAGGACGGCAGGCCTGCCTTCGGCCATAAGACCGACTTCTGCTGCATCCAGCAACCGAGTGATTCTCTTAATGATGGATTCTATGTCCTACACCACATGCTGGAGTATAGACGGGATCATCAAGACCTTTGCATGTCACCTAAATCTGGCGATGCTCATATTCTGCAATGGGCAGAGAACGTAGGAGATATCCCGGATCATCGACTTCAAACTAAGTTCTATCACATACAACATGAACTTGCCCAAGTCATTGTGAAGGAGGTCCTCGACAAAACAGGTATGTTCTACGAGGAAGGGAAAATGTCGCGGGAAGAAGTCCGAACACACGTAGCTGCTCAGCGTCTCGACCTGAAGGCTTTCACTAAGCTCAGGCACTATCTCCCTGACTTGGTTCAATGGAACGACATGTTGGAGTGATTGTCGTTATATGACAATGTGTCCGTTTTGTCCATACTTTATGAATGACGAAACTTCGAGTTATGCACCACGAAACATTATTTGTGATGTAATTAAACCGTCCGCCTCAACTAGCGAAGATCACTCTGGTTAGGCCATTTTGGGTACGATGAACTTTGTTATTTATGCTTATGATATGTTGCTTCTATTTTTGTGAAGTCTGTCTCTTTCTGTTGCTCAACTATGTATGTTGCATATCATAAACTCATGTGACGATGCATGTGCATAGATCATTGATGACGAAGAAGTGCAATACCAGGAGTATAAGACGAGTGGCTGGAGTGTCAGGCCCCAGGTGTACCGGTTTTCAGTATCCGAGCGATAGATAGTAGTTAGTTTACGTTCACGCTAATGCGAGGGAGGGATACGAACTCATGTACTGCATAGTCCTCTCTCACTCATAGTGATAGCTCTTCTTGCGTATATCATTATTTAGATGGATGGCGATGTAGTTGCAAGTAATCGAGACTTGTATCACTATTTTCGAGATGATGATGAGAGACCACTTTGTGTTGGATGATGATTATGATGATGACATGATTTGTGCTATGGTTACATTTGTATGTGTTATGATATGCTAAAGATTCTTGTATAAAGCTGATTCAAATACAAAATAAATATGCAGAAAAAAACAAAACAAATAAAATTAGTAGTAGCGAGTGGAGAAAAGTTAGCAGTAGCACGGTCTAGTAAAGAGCGCTAGAGCTATTAGCAGTAGCGTGCTTCCATATTGCTCGCTGCTGCTATGCTTGTATAGTAGTAGCGCGGGCAGACACGCGCTGCTGCTACAGGTTAGCTATAACACTGTATCAGTAGCACGGGACCCCGCTCTACTGCTATACCTAAAACCCGCGCTGCTGCTAGGCTTTTCGCTAGTAGTGAACCCTGACCCCGACCGGTCCTTCTCCATCTGGCACTGGCACAAACCCGACCGGTCCTTCACCTCCGTGATGACGATAAGTTTTCTCTAGTGTTTTGCTTACGAAATGCATAAAGACCTAGACATAGCTTTATTTCCTCCTAAATGCTTACCATAGTGACCTAGACTTAGCTAACATCCTCCAAAATGACATAATTGGCTTACTTAGCTCCAAAATGATCTATATATACTTAGCTTTGTTTCCTCCGAAATGATGTAAGTTAGCTCTAATATGCTAAGTTATCTCTAGTATGCTTAATTACCTAGGTTTTATCAATAATGACATACACTTAGCTTACATATGTAAAAAATGGCATAATTAGCTTACTTAGGTTTGAAATGGCATAACAATCTTGCTAACATCATATATGTCATATAGTTAGCTTATTTTCCTTGAAAATAACATAATAAGCCTAATTAGCTCCAAAGTGATCAATTTTACCTAAGTTAGCTCCAATATGAACTAAGTTAGCTCTAAAATACTAAATTAGCTCTAGTATTCTTAGTTATCTGGGTTAGCTCAATAAAGACCTATAATTAGCCTCCTTGTGTCAAAAATGGCATAATATGCTTAGTTAACTCAAAAATGGCATAATTAGCTAGGTTAGCTCCAAAATGACCAACTGTACCTAGGTTAGCTCCAATATGATCCATTTTACCCAGGTTAGATCCAAAATGACCTATTTTACCTAGCTTAGCTCTAAAATGACCTACACACTTAGCATCTTTACCCAGTTTAGCTAAAAATGATATTTTTTCCTACCTTAGTTAGAAGAAGATAAAGAAGAGGAGAGGAGAAAAGGAAAGAGTAGATAAATTCTTCTTCTTCTTCTTCTTTTTCTTCTTCTTTTTCTTTTTTTTCTTCTAGCTAGTCTCCTTCTTCTTCTAACTTCCATCTTTCCTAATTTGCAGATTTGCTTTAGATGAGGAGCTTGCGTTCATGGAGTCTACTCTTCTCCTTATGCTTCTTTTATGATTTTGGAAACTTGTTGCAAACTTGTTGTTAGATATGTATGTATGGATGAAACCATTTTATGTTGGATATGTTGTTGGATAACTTGTTGTTGGATACCTGTTAGATATATGTTGTTGGAAACTTGTTATATATATATGTTGTTGGAAATTTTGTGAAACTGAATGAATCTAAGAAAAACAGAAAAAAAATGGGCTATACAGGGCAAAGAGATTTGCCATCAGCCAGCAGACGGCAAAGCTGCCACGTGGCAGCTACCTGTGCAACCTGGGGGCACTGGGCTGGCCTATATGGTGGCTTTGTCGTCTGCGAGCAGACGCCAAAGACCTTTGCATCTTTGCCCTCTACCAGCAAATAGCATAGCATGCCACGTGGCAGCAACCTGGGCTAACCTATATGGGTACTTTGCCTTCTGCTAGCAGACGACAAAGATGCAAAATACTTTGCCGTCTACCAGCAGACGACAAAGATGCAAAGTACTTTGCTGTCTGCCAGCAGACGACAAAGCATGTCGTTACCCCGCTAACGGACCTAACCTGCCACGTGTGCCTCCAGGCTCTTTGTCGTCTGCTGGCGGACGACGAAGACCAGTTCATCTTTGTCGTCAGCCAGCAGATGGCAAAGTGCCCTTTGCCATAGCTTATTCAGCTGGACCCGTTGTCGTCTGCTGGCTGACGACAAAGGCCTTTGCTGTCCGCCAGGCATGCTTTGCCGTCAGCCATGGCACGTGGTAAAGTGCCTGATTCCTGTAGTGTGTGTGCGTTCATAGAGGTGAGTGTATCCGCGTGTATATGAGCGTTTGTGTCTGTACTGTATTAAAAATAAAGCACGCTTGCTCGCATGAAGTATCTGCTAGCGTGGATTTTCTCTTCAAAAAATCCACCACCATGGATTGCTCCCAGAAAAAAATTCATCCAACATGGAAATTTGACTGGTGGTTGTTGACCTAGATATTGACCATTGACTTCCAAAAAGTTCATGAAAAAAATATAAATTTCATAATTTAAAAAAACTTCAGGATTTAAAAAATGGCCAAGAATTTCCAAAGTTTCCAAATTTAATAAAGGATCACACTTGAGAAAAAAATCATAAATTTATAAAAGATTCAGGATTTGGAAAAAGTTCACAAATTTTAGAAAAAGTTCGGGAAATGGACAAAAGTCATAAATTTGAAAAGAGTTAGGATTTTAAATGATCATGAAATGTAAAAAAATAGCATTTGAAAAATGTGCAATCATTAGAAAAAAGTTCCGATTTTAAATAATTTTCATAGATTTAAAAATTATTTGCAAATTAGAAAATGAATGTGGAGTTGAAAAATGTTCGGAAGTTAGAAAAATAGATACTTCTAAAATTATTCATGATTTCCAAGAAAGTTCACAAATTGGAAAACAATGTTTAAATTTTAAAATTAAACAAAATTAAAAATAAAAAAACCAAAAGTAAAACAAAAAATATAATTAAAAAACAAACAATTTAGAAGAACCGAAAGAAAAAAGTAAAACAAAAGGGAAAAATGAAAAAAAAGGAAACATTAAAAATGACAGGAAAAAACCCAAGCTGTATGTGATGAAGCTATGTACCTAGGGTAGGGTCATAGGCCTGACCTAGACACCCTCCCGTAGGACATCACCTCAAAGTCAGAAGTATTCAAAGGATAACAGCATCCACTCGACCAGAAGCATTCCACTCAGAAGGTTCTATGCCACTCGACCATAACAGAAACCACTCGACAGACAGAAGGTGCAAAGTCACTCTGCACAGCAACGGTCAGGCGTTACTCATAGACTTAATGATCATTTATATCACTTTATTATGGACGTTACCTGTAACGCTCCCTCTTTATGTACATTGAACTCCTTGTAAAGTGGGCCGACTGGGGTCCTGGCGCACTCTATATAAGCCACCCCCCTCCATTGGCACGAGAGTTCGCACCCCCTATAACACACACACGCATAATCTAGTCGACCGCCTCCGGGCACGGAGACGTAGGGCTATTACTTCCTCCACGAAGGGCATGAACTCGTAAAACTCGTGTGTAGAACTTCGCCATAGCTAGGATCTTGCCTCTGTTGGAAATATGCCCTAGAGGCAATAATAAAAGGATTATTATTATATTTCTTTGTTCATGATAGTTGTTTTTTATTCATGCTATAATTGTATTATCCGGAAATCGTAATACACATGTGAATACTTAGACCATGACATGTCCCTAGTGAGCCTCTAGTTGAGTAGCTCGTTGATCAACAGATAGTCATGGTTTCCTGACTATGGACAATGGATGTCGTTGATAACGGGATCACATCATTAGGAGAATGATGTGATGGACAAGACCCAATCCTAAGCATAGCACAAGATCGTGTAGTTCATTTTGGTAGAGCTTTTCCTATGTCAAGTATCTCTTCCTTAGACCATGAGATCGTGTAACTCTCGGATACCGTAGGAGTGCTTTGGGTGTACCAAACGTCACAACGTAACTGGGTGACTATAAAGGTGCACTACAGGTATCTCCGAAAGTGTCCGTTGGGTTGACACGGATCGACACTGGGATTTGTCACTCCGTATAACGGAGAGGTATCACTGGGCCCACTCAGTAGTGCATCATCATAATGAGCTCAAAGTGACCAAGTGTCTGGTCACGGGATCATGCATTACGGTACGAGTAAAGTGACTTGCTGGCAACGAGATTGAACGAGGTATTGGGATACCAACGATCGAATCTCGGGCAAGTAACATACCGTCTGACAAAGGGAATAGTATACGGGGTTGCTTGAATCCTCGACATCGTGGTTCATCCGATGAGATCATCGAGGAGTATGTGGGAGCCAACATGGGTATCCAGATCCCTCTGTTGGCTATTGACCAGAGAGCCGTCTCGGTCATGTCTGCATGTCTCCCGAACCCATAGGGTCTACACACTTAAGATTCGGTGACGCTAGGGTTGTATGAATATGATTATGCAGCAAACCGAAAGTTGTTCAGAGTCTCGGATGAGATCCCGGACGTCACGAGTAGTTTCGGAATGGTCCGGAGGTAAAGAATTATATATAGGAAGTGTGGTTTCGGCCATCGGGAAAGTTTCGGGGTCATCCGGTATTGTACCGGGACCACCGGAAGAGTCCCGGTGGTCCACCGGGTGGGGCCACCTATCCCAGAGGGCCTCGTGGGCTGAAGTGGGAGTGGAACCAGCCCCTAGTGGGCTGGTGCGCCCCCCCCCCCTTGGGCCCCCCTGCGCCTAGGGTTGAAAACCCTAGGGTGGGGGCGCACCCCACTTGCCTTAGGGGGCACTCCACCCCCCCCC
>NC_041385.1:17227107-17250693 GCF_002162155.2 Triticum dicoccoides
CCTATATAAAGGAGGGGGAGGGAGGGCAGCCGCACCTAAGTCTTGGCGCCTCCCTCCCCCTGCTACACCTCATCCTCCTCCCGTAGTTGCTTGGCGAAGCCCTGCCGGAGCCCTGCTGCATCCACCACCACGCCGTCGTGCTGCTAGATCTTCATCAACCTCTCCTTCCCCCTTGCTGGATCAAGACGGAGGAGACGTCACGCTGACCGTACGTGTGTTCAACGCGGAGGTGCCGTTCGTTCGGCGCTAGGATCTCCGGTGATAGGATCACGACAAGAACGACTACATCAACCCCGTTCTCTTGAATGCTTCCTCATGCGATCTACAAGGGTATGTAGATGCATCTCTCTCTCTCCTTGCCAGATGAACTCATAGATGGATCTTGGTGAACGTAGAAAAAATTTATTTTATGTAACGTTCCCCAACAGTGGCATCATAAGCTAGGTCTATGCGTAGTTCTCTATTGCACGAGTAGAACACAAATATGTTGTGGGCGTAGATATTGTCAACTTGCTTGGCACTACTAGTCTTTTCTTGCTTCAACGGTATTGTGGGATGAAGCGGCCCGGACCGACCTTACACGTACGCTTACGTGAGACAGGTTCCACCGACTAACATGCACTAGTTGCATAAGGTGGCTAGCAGGTGTTTGTCTCTCCTACTTTAGTTGGAGCGGATTCGATGAAAAGGGTCCTTATGAAGGGTAAATAGAAGTTGACAAAATCATGTTGTGGTTATTTGTAGGTAAGAAAATGTTCTTGCTAGAACCCAATTGCAGCCACGTAAAAGATGCAACAACAATTAGAGAACGTCTAACTTGTTTTTGTAGCCATTGTCATGTGATGTGATATGGCCAGAAGTTGTGATGAATGATGAATGATATATTGTGATGTATGAGATCATGTTCTTGTAATAGGAATCACGACTTACATGTCGATGAGTATGACAACTGACATGAGCCATAGGAGTTGTCTTAATTATTGTATGACCTGCGTGTCAATGATTTAACGCCATGTAATTACTTTACTTTATTGCTAAACCGTTAGCTATAGTAGTAGAAGTAATAGTTGGCGAGCAACTTCATGGAGGCACAATGATGGAGATCATGGTGTCATGCCGGTGATGAAGATGATCATGGCGCCCCGAAGATGGAGATCGAAGGAGCTATATGATATTGGCCATATCATGTCACTACTTTATATAATTGCATGTGATGTTTATTATTTTTTATGCATCTTGTTTACTTAGAATGGCGGTAGTAAATAAGATGATCCCTTATAACAATTTCAAGAAAGTGTTCCCCCTAACTGTGCGCCGTTGCTAAAGTTCGTCGTTTCGAAGCACCACGTGATGATCGGGTGTGATAGATCCTTACGTTCACATACAATGGGTGTAAGACATTTTTACACATGCAAAACACTTAGGGTGTGATAGATCCTTACGTTCACTGATGATGACTAGTCCGTCTCACGCAATGATCGGACACAGCCTAGTCGACTCGGCTCGTGTAACACTTAGATGACCAGAGGGATGTCAATCTGAGTGGGAGTTCATTAAATAATTTGATTAGGATGAACTTAATTATCATGAACTTAGTCTAAAATCTTTGCAAAATATGTCTTGTAGATCAAATGGCCAATGCTCATGTCAACATGAACTTCAACGCGTTCCTAGAGAAAACCAAGATGAAAGATGATGGCAGCAACTATTCGGACTGGGTCCGGAACCTGAGGATCATCCTCATAGCAGCCAAGAAAGCATATTTCCTAGAAGGACCTCTAGGTGAAGCACCCATCCTAGAGAAGCAAGACGTTATGAACGCTTGGCAGTCACGTGCTGATGATTACTCCCTCGTTCAGTGTGGCATGCTTTACAGCTTAGAACCGGGGCTCCAAAAACGTTTTGAGCAACACGGAGCATATGAGATGTTCGAGGAGCTGAAAATGGTTTTTCAAGCTCATGCCCGGGTCGAGAGAAATGAAGTCTCCGACATGTTCTATAGTTGTAAGATGGAGGAAAATAGTTCTATCAGTGAGCACATACTCAAAATGTCTGGGTTTCACAACCGCCTATCCTAGCTGGACATTAACCTCCCGGATGAGGCGGTCATTGACAGAATCCTTCAGTCGCTCCCACCGAGCTACAAGACCTTTGTGATGAACCACAATATGCAGGGGATGGTAAAGACCATTCCTGAAGTATTTTCAATGCTGAAGTCAGCGGAGGTTGAAATCAAGAAAGAACATCAAGTGTTGATGGTCAATAAGACCACTAAGTTCAAGAAGGGCAAGGGTAAGAAGAACTTCAAGAAGGACGGCAAAGACGTTGCCGCGCCCGGTAAGCCAGTTGCGAGGAAGAAGTCAAAGAATGGACTCAAGCCTGAGACTGAGTGCTTTTATTGCAAAGGGAAGGGTCACTGGAAGCGGAACTGCCCCAAATACTTAGCGGACAAGAAGGCTGGCAACACTAAAGGTATATGTGATATACATGTAATTGATGTGTACCTTACCAGTACTCGTAGTAACTCCTGGGTATTTGATACCGGTGCCGTTGCTCATATTTGTAACTCAAAACAAGAGCTGCGGAATAAGCGGAGACTGGCGAAGGACGAGGTGACGATGCGCATCGGGAATGGTTCCAAGGTCGATGTGATCGCCGTCGGCACGCTACCTCTGCATTTACCCACGGGATTAGTTATGAACCTCAATAATTGTTATTTAGTGCCAAGTTTGAGCATGAACATTGTATCTGGATCTCGTTTAATACGAGATGGCTACTCATTTAAATCCGAGAATAATGGTTGTACTATTTATATGAGAGATATGTTTTATGGTCATGCCCCGATGGTCAATGGTTTATTCTTAATGAATCTCGAATGTAATGTTACACATATTCATAGTGTGAATACCAAAAGATGTAAAGTTGATAATGATAGTCCCACATACTTGTGGCACTGCCGCCTTGGTCACATTGGTGTCAAGCGCATGAAGAAGCTGCATGCTGATGGACTTTTAGAGTCTCTCGATTATGAATCATTTGACACATGCGAACCATGCCTCATGGGCAAAATGACCAAGACTCCATTCTCCGGAACAATGGAGCGAGCAACCAACTTACTGGAAATCATACATACTGATGTGTGTGGTCCAATGAGCGTTGAGGCTCGCGGAGGATATCGTTATGTTCTCACTCTCACTAATGACTTAAGTAGATATGGGTATGTCTACTTGATGAAACACAAGTCTGAGACCTTTGAAAAGTTCAAGGAATTTTAGAATGAAGTAGAGAATCAACATGACCAAAAGATAAAATTCTTATGATCGGATCGTGGAGGAGAATATTTAAGTCACGAATTTGGTACGCACTTAATAAAATGTGGAATCGTTTCACAACTCACGCCGCCTGGAACACCTCAGCGTAACGGTGTGTCCAAACGTCGTAATCGCACTCTATTGGATATGGTGCGATCTATGATGTCTCTTACCGATTTACGGCTATCATTTTGGGGATACGCTCTAGAGACAACTACATTCACTTTAAATAGGGCACCGTCTAAATCCTTTGAGACGACACCGTATGAATTATGGTTTGGGAAGAAACCTAAGCTGTCGTTTCTAAAAGTTTGGGGATGCGATGCTTATGTCAAGAAACTTCAACCTGAAAAGGTCGAACCCAAGTCGGAAAAATGTGTCTTCATAGGATACCCTAAGGACACCATTGGGTATACCTTCTACCTTAGATCCGAAGGCAAGATCTTTGTTGCCAAGAACGGATACTTTCTGGAAAAAGAGTTTCTCTCGAAAGGAGTAAGTGGGAGGAAAGTAGAACTCGATGAAGTACTACCTCTTGAACCGGAAAGTAGTGCAGCTCAGGAAATGTTCCTGTGGTGCCTACACCGACTGGAGAGGAAATTAATGATGATGATCAAGGTACTTCGGATCAAGTTGCTACTGAACTTCGTAGGTCCACGAGGACACATTCCACACCAGAGTGGTATGGCGACCCTGTCCTGGAAATCATGTTGTTAGACAACGGTGAACCTTCGAACTATGAAGAAGTGATGGCGGGCCCAGATTCCAACAAATGGCTAGAAGCCGTCCAGTCCGAGATAGAATCCATGTATGAAAACAAAGTATGGACTTTGACTGACTTGCCTGATGATCGGCGAGCGATAGAAAACAAACGGATCTTTAAGAAGAAGACGGACGCGGATGGTAATGTCACCATCTATAAAGCTCGACTTGTTGCTAAGGGTTATCGACAAGTTCAAGGGGTTGACTACGATGAGACTTTCTCTCCCGTAGCAAAGCTTAAGTCCGTCCAAATCATGTTAGCAATTGCCGCATACTATGATTATGAGATAAGGCAGATGGACGTCAAAACGGCATTCCTTAACGGTTATCTTAAGGAAGAGCTGTATATGATGCAGCCGGAAGGTTTTGTCGATCCTAAAAATGCTAACCAAGTATGCAAGCTCCAGCGATCCATTTATGGGCTGGTGCAAGCATCTCGGAGTTGGAACATTCGCTTTGATGAGATGATCAAAGCGTTTGGGTTTATGCAGACTTATGGAGAAGCATGCGTTTACAAGAAAGTGAGTGGGAGCTCTGTAGCATTTCTCATATTATATGTAGATGACATATTTTTGATGGGAAATGATATAGAATTCTTGGACAGCATTAAGGCCTACTTGAATAAGTGTTTTTCAATGAAGGTCCTTGGAGAAGCTTCTTACATATTAGGCATCAAAATCTATAGGGATAGATCGAGACGCCTCAGAGGTCTTTCACAAAGCACATACCTTGATAAGATTTTGAAGAAGTTCAAAATGGATCAGTCCAAGAAAGGGTTCTTGCCCGTATTGCAGGGTGTGAGATTGAGCTCGGCTCAATGCCCGACCACGGCAAAAGATAAAGAAGAGATGAGTGTCATCCCCTATGCCTCAGCCATAGGATCTATTATGTATGCCATGCTGTGTACCAGACCAGATGTAAACCTTGCCATAAGTTTGGTAGGTAGGTACCAAAGTAATCCCAGCAAGGAACACTGGACAGCGGTCAAGAATATCCTAAAGTACCTGACAAGGACAAAGGACATGTTTCTAGTTTATGGAGGTGATGAAGAGCTCGTCGTAAAGGGTTACGTCGACGCTAGCTTCGACACAGATCTGGATGACTCTAAGTCACAAACCGGATTCATGTATATGTTGAATCGTGGAGCAGTAAGCTGGTGCAGTTGCAAGCAGAGCGTCGTGGCGGAATCTACATGTGAAGCGGAGTACATGGCAGCCTCGGAGGCAGCGCACGAAGCAATATGGATGAAGGAGTTCATCACTGACCTAGGAGTCATACCCAATGCGTCGGGGCCAATCACTCTCTTCTGTGACAACACTGGAGCTATTGCCCTTGCCAAGGAGCCCAGGTTTCACAAGAAGACCAGGCACATCAAGCGTCGTTTCAACTCCATCCGTGAAAATGTTCAAGATGGAGACATAGATATTTGCAAAGTACATACAGATCTGAATGTCGCAGATTCGTTGACTAAACCTCTTCCGCGAGCAAAACATGATCAACACAGAACTCTATGGGTGTTCGATTCATCACAATGTAACTAGATTATTGACTCTAGTGCGAGTGGGAGACTGTTGGAAATATGCCCTAGAGGCAATCATAAAAGGATTATTATTATATTTCTTTGTTCATGATAGTTGTCTTTTATTCATGCTATAATTGTATTATCCGGAAATCGTAATACAGGTGTGAATACTTAGACCACGACATGTCCCTAGTGAGCCTCTAGTTGACTAGCTCGTTGATCAAGAGATAGTCATGGTTTCCTGACTATGGACAATGGATGTCGTTGATAACGGGATCACATCATTAGGAGAATGATGTGATGGACAAGACCCAATCCTAAGCATAGCACAAGATCGTGTAGTTCGTTTTGCTAGAGCTTTTCCTATGTCAAGTATCTCTTTCCTTAGACCATGAGATCGTGTAACTCCCGGATCCGTAGGAGTGCTTTGGGTGTACCAAACGTCACAACGTAACTGGGTGACTATAAAGGTGCACTACAGGTATCTCCGAGGTATCACTGGGCCCACTCGGTAGTGCATCATCATAATGAGCTAAAAGTGACCAAGTGTCTGGTCATGGGATCATGCATTATGGTACGAGTAAAGTGACTTGCCGGCAACGAGATTGAACGAGGTATTGGGATACCAACGATCGAATCTCGGGCAAGTAATATACCGTCTGACAAAGGGAATAGTATACGGGGTTGCTTGAATCCTCGACATCGTGGTTCATCCGATGAGATCATCGAGGAGTATGTGGGAGCCAACATGGGTATCCAGATCCCGCTGTTGGTTATTGACCGGAGAGCCGTCTCGGTCATGTCTGCATGTCTCCCGAACCCGTAGGGTCTACACACTTAAGATTCGGTGACGCTAGGGTTGTATGAATATGAGTATGCAGCAAACCGAAAGTTGTTCGGAGTCCCGGATGAGATCCTGGACGTCACGAGTAGTTTCGGAATGGTCCGGAGGTAAAGAATTATATATAGGAAGTGTGATTTCGGCCATCGGGAAAGTATCGGGGTCATCCGGTATTGTACCGGGACCACCGGAAGAGTCCCGGTGGTCCACTGGGTGGGGCCACCTATCCCGGAGGGCCTCGTGGGCTGAAGTGGGAGTGGAACCAGCCCCTAGTGGGCTGGTGCGCCCCCCCCTTGGGCCCCCCCTGCGCCTAGGGTTGCAAACCCTAGGGTGGGGGCGCACCCCACTTGCCTTGGGGGGCACTCCACCCCCCTGGCCGCCGCCCCCCTTGGAGATATGATCTCCAGGGCCGACGCCCCCCAGGGGGCCTATATAAAGGAGGGGAAGGGAGGGCAGCCGCACCTAAGTCTTGGCACCTCCCTCCCCCTGCTACACCTCATCCTCCTCCAGTAGTTGCTTGGCGAAGCCCTGCCGGAGCCCTGCTGCATCCACCACCACGCCGTCGTGCTGCTGGATCTTCATCAACCTCTCCTTCCCCCTTGCTGGATCAAGATGGAGGAGACGTCACGCTGACCGTACGTGTGTTGAACGCGGAGGTGCCGTCCGTTCGGCGCTAGGATCTCCGGTGATAGGATCACGACGAGAACGACTACCTCAACCCCGTTCTCTTGAACGCTTCCGCACGTGATCTACAAGGGTATGTAGATGCATCTCTCTCTCTCGTTGCTAGATGAACGCATAGATGGATCTTGGTGAACATAGAAAAAAATTATTTTATTCAACGTTCCCCAACAGCCTCCTGATATCTACCCCCCATTCTACTATCAGTCTTAGATCCACGATAGTAAGCTTCACAAACCGGGTACAAATACAGCTCAAAGCTTCCCAAAATCAGAAGAGCTTCGCCAAAATCAGACTCCCACGTAAACTAAGGAAGCGAGACATCATTTAGGGGTCCGCCCACTTAGAGCATCCTCAGCCGATTGGCCCCCCAGGAGGTGCTAAAAATTGCCCCCTGGGGGCGCACCGGCGCAACCCTCATGCTGGGGGCGTGATGCTCCCCAGTCGCAGTGCCCACGATGTTTTTGAAAACTAAAATTTGGCACAAACAAGGCACAAATAAGCACAAACTTCGGCAAGTTCATACATATTTAAAATATTTTACAAAATAAGAAAAAAAGCTACTAGGCCCGCCGTCGCCCTCGCCGTTCCTCGCCGCCCGCCTCCCTTGAAGCTCTACATGCCTAGGAGCCTATAGAACTTCGTGTAGTCGCCGCCATCATCGTTGTCGTCGTTGTTGCCTCCTCCGCGGCCGCCATCCGTGCTGCACCCCTCCCCAGGTTGGCTCGGCGGGTTGGACGGTCCCGGGGCGTCCTCATCCTCGTCGCTGTCAAGGATCACCACGCCGTTCTCGCCGTCGTGCCCCCGCTTGCGGGCGGCTATCTCCTTCAGGTCTCGGCGCTGCTGGACCATCTCGTCGCGGAGGTAGTCGTCCCGCGACCACTTTAGGGCAGCCTCGTCGGAGAAGCCGTGCCAGACAATGGCCTCGTACTTCGCAGGGAGGACGGGCTCCTCCTTCGACCTGACGAGGACAAGGCGGTCAGAGGTGGGGGAAGAGTTGGCGATGCGGATGCCGGAGCAGCGGGTGCGATGGCTGACCGGCGTGTCCTGGGGCGGAGGAAGGGAGAGCCGGATGAGCGGCCGAATGAGCAGGAGGATGCCCCTGGATCCATGCGCCTCGGCGTCCACGAGCTCCCACGCCGGTGGGAGAAGGACGGGGGAGAGGGATACTCCAGCCTGGGCGTGTTGCCGCCCTCGATGTACTCGAGGACGGCCTCCAGCGTGCGGCCGGGCACACCCCACCATCGGCGGCGGCCTTCGGAGTTGAGCCTTCCGGAGGGCACGACGCCGTTGGTGGCCTAGAGCTGCTCGGTGTGGCGGTGCCAAAAGTACTGCTCCCAGAGCGGGCTGTCGGGGACGTACCGCGGACCTTCCCTCGCCGCCTGTGGCAGAGAGACGCGGATACACGCGATCTCCGCACGCCGCGCCGTCCCGGTGGGCGGTGGTGGCACCAGGACCCCGCCGGCGCTGATCCTCCATGCCCCGGGCACCCGCATGTCCGGCCGGACCTAGTACTCAGCCTCGTGGAGGAGCCGAGCTTCATCCTCGTGAACGTGGCGGCAGCCGAAGCCGGTCGCCGCCGCGCCGTCGCCTGGGAAGCGCTCGGCCATGGTTGAACTGGAGACGGCGAGAGGTGAGGGAGGAATGGGGGAGGAACGGGGCGTCGGTGGTGGAGAGTCTGTGCGTCACCGGCGCGCTGGGGGTGGCTCATATAGGCGGAGGCGCCGCGCGTACGCATGGCCGCTGTGTGTACGTGTGGCGGGCGACGGACGCGCGTCGTACGGTCTTCACTGTGCCGCACATGAGGCATCAATAGAGGAGGCTGACCGGCGCGGCAGCGCATGGCAGCTTTCGCAATGATTCGCCGCAGGAACTGAGGCGATGAGGACGACGAAGCGGCGAGAAAAGCCGAGTTGCTGCCAAGGAGGTCCCGCTGGTTTTCGCGCCAAAAGCGATTCGGCCGGCGCCTCCAAGCGTCCACCAGCACGCCGGGTTCTGCCTAGATCCGCCGGTACCAATTTCGGCCTGAGCCGCCGAAAAATGGGCCTTTGGGGGTGCGACTGGGCCAATTTTTCGGCGCCGTCCGCCGAAAAATCGCCTGGCCGGCCTTGTTGGGGGCGCGGGGGGAGATGCGACGGGTAACACTCTATTTGGAACAGGATTTGTCGATGGCGCCATGGCTATACATGCATCGCTTTGATGGAATAATTTTTCATATTTGCAGTGAATATTTAATTAAAATAAAACCGACGAAGATATATCTTTCAGGTAATAAAACAAACTGGCCTAAAAAACCAAATGAAAAAAGAAAAGAAAAAAGAGAGCATACGAACCTGGGAGACACACTCACATCTCGCTCTGGGCTGCCCATTTACGGTGCCTACAAGGGATTGGGATGGAACGAGCACTACAAGCTTGGATGCACTCTTTTTTTTACCAGAACAATGCCCATGCATTGCAAGGGAATATAAATATTCTCTTTTTTTAGGGGTAAAGAGTTTTATTTCATATGCCCAGGGTTACAATCAAGAGGCATCAACTCCTCAATACAAAGTGGTCCATGCTGAAGCCACACGGCAGTAGTGCTCTCCGTACGACTATGCATTACCAAATGATTTGCTATTATATTTTGCTCTCGCTTTAGTTTTTGAAGAATAAGCTCACGATCTACTATAAGATACTTAATCTCAGCTATCAGATGCCCATATGATGACTGGGACAGATTAGGACCATTGGTATTACATAGCCAACGCCATACCCTCCATTCGTTCACGCAACTCCGCCTTCAGAGCATCTTTGCATTTAATAAGCACCGGTTATGTTGCAAATATAATATTCTAGTTTGTTAGATCGTGATATACCAGTCCATATTTTTTTATGGAAATTCATCTTGAACGAACATCAGAAATGATAAAAATTACATCTAGATTCGTAGATCACATAGCGAGATCACAAGCACCGAAGCGATCCGAAGGCACGCCGTCGTCATCGTTCCTCCCTCGCTGGAGCCACAGGCAAAACTTATTGTAGTAGACAGTCAAGAAGTCGTCGTGCTAAGACCCCATATGACCAACACACCAGAACAGCAACCGCCGCCGATGAAGAGTAGCGTAGATAGAAAGGATCAAACCTGAAGACACATGAACGTAGACGAACGACGACCAAATCCGATCAAATCCATCAAAGAAAGATGAGGAAAGTATAGTTTTCCGCCTCAAATCCTACTTGATGGATCAATATCCCCCTAAACTCTAAAACCGGATTATTTCCCCCCTAAACTCTATGAAACCGGATAAATGTGGCCCTAGGTGGGTTTTTTTTTTAAAAACCCTATATTAACTAATTAATAATGTTATTACAATCATTCGTTACAAAATTCGCCACGCGGGGCGGAACACTATTAAGAAGAATCCCATCAGATTTATTTATAAAGCTAAACTTCGCAATTTCGTGCGCCACCTTATTGGCCTGCCGATTAATTTTCGCAATTTTAAAATTCTTGAGCATCGTCAATATACTCAAGGCTTCTTTCTTAAGATCAACGAGCGGAGACCTGTCAAGATTCTCATTTGCAAGGAAAGAATGGACAAAAGCACAATCAGTCTCCAAAATAATGGATTGGTGAAGAGTAATACCTATATAAAGGTCTGCCAGACAAGCACGTAGCTCAGCTTCGTTCACGCTGCAACACTGACCCAGAAAGTCCCACGAAGAAATAATAACTTCACCAGATGAGTTCCTAACAACCACCCCCACACTGGCCGCACTAATACTCTCCACATAGCTGGCATCAACATTGATCTTGATATAATCATCTGGTGGAGGCTTCCATCCCACCTATTCTTGTGATGTTGCGAAACCTGGTGTAGCACCTCCCACTTTCCCTTTACCTTTGTTACTAGTAACAACCTCAACAGAATTGTGACCTGACGTAAAACAAGACCAATAGTTTACCACAAAAATTGCAGATGCAGCAATGGATTCCTTCCCTTTCCCAAAAATTAAATCATTTCTCAGGTGCCATGCTCGCCAGAACAGAAACAAAACTTGCCCTCTCTGCTGCAAGCTCAAAAGATCCAACAAAATCAATATCCAATCTGGTCCCGAGAATTTGAACCTCTCTTCGTCAGGAATATTCCGTGATTCTCTCAAGGCCAGTCGCAGTGCACGAGCCTTAGGACAAATAACTAGGGCATGAAACGTGCTTTCCTCTTCTACTCCACAAATAGAGCACATACCTGAAGTAATCTGACGGTGCTTAACTCTATTGGTCTGGACCGCCAAGCTATCGGTCGCGGCCCTCCAAGCAAAAATTCTTATCTTCTGAGGGATATTAGACTTCCAAATTAAATTCCCGAGTCTTCTTTCTCCGCATGGATCACCACTAGATTGACCCAATTTATCTTGACTATCCTTCAACTTAAGTGCTAAATTGTATGCACTTTTAACGAAAAATATACCGTTATTCTCATAGTGCCATGCAATAAAATCCCCATCCCCATAGGCATGAATACGAATCTTAAGAACCTCCTCTGCATCATGGGGATAGAAAAGATACTTGATCAAATTTTCATCCCATGCCTTTCTCCCACTCAAGAACAAATCACAGACCCAGTTCAATCTAGTATTGTGCCTTTTAGCTGAAATTTTAAGTCCAGTGTTCCTGGGTAACCAATTATCCCTCCAAATATTAATGCTAGATACATCTCCCACCCGCCAAATGACACCATTCTTAAGCAATTCCAGACCATGCATAATACCCTGCCAAGTCACTGACGCAGACTGAGGAAACACTGTATCAAGAATATGTCCATGAGGGTAATACTTTGCCTTCATAGCTTAGCACACAACGAATCCAGAAGAACCAATAACCTCCTCGCTTGTTTGGCTAAGAGGCCTTGGTTAAATAATCTGAGATCCCTGAATCCCATACCTCCCTTACCTTTAGACCTAGTCAATTTGTCCCAAGCTAACCAATGTGTTTTTCTTTGATCTTCCTCATCTCCCCACCAAAAATTCCTGATAATCTGTGTTAACTCCTCACAAAGGGAAGCCGGGAACTTAAAAATACCCATAGCATACACAGGTAGAGCTTGAATAACTGATTTTATTAAGTCTTCTTTCACCCCACATGAAGCGTATTTCTCTATCCAGTCAGAGAGCCTTTTCAAAACCTTATCTTTAGTAGATTGAAACTTACCAGCTTTCATTCTTCCCTCAGGAACCGGAAGTCCAAGATATTTATCTTCGAACCCATAGACCGTAATTTTTAAGATTACCATAATAGCCACTTGATTCTCCAAACTGCACTTTTTCCCAAACATCAAGGAACATTTATCAGGACTTAATAACTGCCCAGTCCCTTTCTCGTACTTCGCCAAAATATTTTTAATGACAATTGCTTGATCAATGGAGCCTTTGAAAAATAACATATTGTCGTCCGCAAACAACAAGTGGGAAATACCTGGAGCATGTCTATTCAAATGAGACTCCTGAAGAGATCGTCTGGCTGAAGCATCATTAAGAAGCAAAGAAAGTGCCTCAGCAACAAAAAGGAAGAAGTACGCAGATAAAGGGTCCCCCTGCCTAAGTCCCCTAGAAGGTGAAAAAGATTCCAGCAACTGTCCATTGAAACGGACGGCAAATTTCACCGATGTAACACACGACATAATCCAATTTATCCACCTCGGTGCAAAACCCAAAGCCCCCATCATACATTGCAAGAAATGCCAGTCTACACGATCATAAGCTTTTGCCAAATCCAACTTATACGCACAAAATTCCCCTCTTAAATCTTTAAGCGTACTCAACGAATGCATACATTCAAAGGCTATGAGAGCATTGTCAGAAATTAATCTTCCCGGAATAAACGCACTTTGAGTAGGGGAAATCATACCATTAAGGAGCGGCCTCAGTCTGTTAACAAGGCATTTGGAAATAATCTTGTAGATAACATTGCACAAACTGATCGGCCTGAAATCCTTAATAGATTGAGGGCTCTTAATCTTCGGGATGAGAACAATAGTTGTGTTATTAATCCCCTCAGGCATAACTCCAGAAATAAAAAACTGTTGGACAGCCTTCATAATATCCTCCTTGATCAAACCCCAAATCCGCTGGAAAAAACATGCAGGAAAACCATCCGGCTCCGGAGTCTTTAACGGCCCCATTTGGAAAAGCGCATCACAAATCTCTTGATCCGTAAAAGGTTTGCAAAGCTCCTCATTCATATCATCAGAGACAAGGGGATTGACCAGCGTAATAATATGGGACGGGTCAACTGAATCATCACATGAGTAAAGTTGTTTAAAGAATGAGTTAGTGATACCTTTCATCTCCTCCAAATTTTCCGTGAGGCACCCATCCTCCTTCCTTAGAGCAGAAATATGATTTTTCTTTGATCTCCAGGAAGCCTTCTTCTGAAAATAATTAGTATTACGGTCTCCTCCTCTTATCTTGTCCAACCGAGATCTTTGCTTCCAAAGCATTTCTTCCTTTATAAGAAGTTCATCCATCTCTGCAAGTATTTTCTTCCTTTCCAAACCTGCAGAATGATCATTCCTGCTAAACAAAATTTTTAGTCTTTTACGAGTCCACTCCAGTTTCTTTGGCAGATACCCAATATGAACGCGACCCCACCCATGAAGAGATTTCATTAGTTTGTCTAGCTTATTCGCAACATCACCAAGATCATTAATATTAGAATCTCTATTCCAGCAAGCACTAGGTGGTTTTGGAGAGGATTAAAGGTGGTTTTGCGTGTAATGGTGCTGACTTGGCACGTTGACTTGGCAAAAGTAGCGTCGTCCGCTCGAGCTTGAGCTGGGCGGCCAGGGCCATGGCTGAGCTTGGCCGTGCACGCGCCTGCAAAACAGCCCCTGGCCGCAGCCTGTCAGCCTCATTCTTGCTCGTGCCTTCCCCTGGATGGCCCTGTCTCTATTGTGCGAGCCTCGTCGTGGACCTCGTATGTGAAGCATGCCGAGGTTGGGCCATGGAAATATTCGGATGAAGGTGAGCTCCCGTTGGTTGATGGCTTCTAGTGCTCCCCTGTCACAACTTACAAGAATAGAATAAACAGGAAAAGTAAAATCAGCCATTGATTGTAACACGAGGCTGAGTCCATGGCGTGATTAACTGAGGCCCGAGAGCTTATGGAGCATGATGCACCAGAGACTCCTCATCGGAGTGCAACTCGAAGACGGAGACCGAGCTGAGTTGCCACAATGAGTGCACCTCCATGTCTGTCTTCCACCTCGCTCTCTGCCGCTCATACTCGTCATCGTCCCCAAATTCCATGGTACGGGTATCACATTGGCCGATGTCGCCAGCGGAACTCACGGCCGCAGCCGACGCTAACACCGGTGAAGCACCCACCGCCATAATTTTCCCAGGGCAAAGCATTCCTCGATCATGGTCTTGTCGCACAACACCTTGCGCAACACAGATATATATCAGGCCACCAATGCCATCGCCACTGCCGGCGGTAGTGCACCTCCTCTACTTTAACCCGTGGTTGCAGAGCCTGAGCAACCGCTTACATGGGGCCACGAGGCAGTAAGCTCCTCCTCCCCCGTCAACGCCGCCGCTGCCTCCACGGGCACGTCGCAGATTTCTCGTCTTCACAACGTTGCTGGTCTGCCCATTGTGTTAAAATAGGTCTAGCATGCCACGTACACGAGTTCTGTACTTACGTAATTATATGTGCTGATCATTATATATAGAGAGACGTGGAGAGGCATTGCCCCACGGAAAACCCTAAACCCTATTCTCAAACTTGGTATCAGAGTCTACCCTATCCTAGCCGCCGCCGCCTCTCCTCCCTTTGCGCTGCTGCCGCCGCCGCAGTGCTTTTTCGCGGCCGCTGCGATGTCCACCTCCCTGCCCGCGACGTCAATCACCTCCTCCGCGCTCACACTCACCGTCTCCGCCCTGGTCATCGCTCCACCCATGGCATTGGCTCCCGTCCCTATCCTTCCGCCCAACGCGGTCTCTCTGGACCGCAACAATTTCATGCTATGGAGGGCTCTCGCCCTCCCCAACTTCGCCAGAGTTTGCCTCCATGGTTTGCTCGATGGCTCGGCCGGGGCGCCTGCACCGACCGTGACGACAGGCACCGGTGACGCTGCTCGAACTGTGTCCAATCCCGAGTACGAGCAGTGGTGGACTCTTGATCAGAAGGTCCTCGGGCATCTCCTCGGCTCGATGAACGTCGAGATCTCCGCACAGCTGATTGGCTGCAGGTCGGCGGTCGCAGCTTGGGCGGCCGTGCACACCATGTTCGCCGCCGAGAATAGCGCTGGCATGCATAATCTCCGGTGCCAGATCCAGGCGCTGATGAAAGGAGGCAGACCTGCCGGCGGGTACATGCAGAACGTTAAGGCCCTCGCTGACTCGATGGCCGCCGCTCGCTCTCCTCTTCGCGATGATGAGATCATTGACTACATGCTGACCGGTCTCGGCTCGGCGATTAACCCTATCGCTGCTTCGATGAACTTCGCGGGCGTGCCTATCACGTTTCCTGCGTTTTACTCGAGTGTCCTTCACTACGAGGCCCTGCAGTAGCAGCAGCAATCGGAGCTTGAGGATTGCCATTCCTCTGCCAACGCCGCGTCCCGGCCGGTCTACACCACCAACTCTGGCCATGCGCATGACTCGGTCCGCCCGAGTGGTGGTTGTCCTTCTAGTGCCTCCCTCCCACCCGGATCGGGTGGCTACGGCCCCGGCCAGGGAGGTGCCCCTGGCCGCATCAGCGACAACAGCGGCGGCAACAACCGCAATGGAGGAGGCAACGGGGGCGGTCGCAGCCGGCGCTGGTGTCCCCGGTGCCAGATTTGCAAAAACTGGGGGCACAAGGCGGGCGGTTGTCGCAGCCGCTATGATACTCACAACTGTGCCGCCAACTCCGCGTCCACCTCCTCCTCCGCTCATGACGCGCCGCACTGGATCCTGGACACCGGTGCGACGGACCACCTGATGAGTGATCTCGACCGTCTACACTTCCATGAGCGCTATGGCGGGAAGGATCAAGTGCAAGTGGCAAATGGTGTAGGTTTGTCTATTTCGCATATTGGTCATTCCACTATCCCCGGTTCATCTCTTCGTTTACGAAATATTCTTCGTCTTCCACATATTCATCAACATCTCCTTTCTGTTTACCGACTTGTCCTTGACAATGATGTTTTTATGGAATTTCATCGTTACTTTTTCCTTGTTAAAGACACGGCCACGAAGAAAATTCTTCTTCACGGTAGAAGTCATGGTGGACTCTACCCCATCCCATTTAGTCGCGCATCGTCTTCCTCCACCCGCCAAGCGTGTCTCAGCGTCAAGACCACTCCGTCCTAGTGGCATCAGCATCTCGGTCATCCCTCCAATAATATTGTTCAAAACATTGTTAAGAATAATGATTTAGTGCGTTCTTCTGAACGTCAGACTTCAGTGTGTGATCCTTGTCCGCGTGCTAAGAGTCGACAATTGCCATATAATTTATGTCATCATGTTACCACTATGCCTCTTGAGTTAATTTATTCTGATGTATGGGGGCCTGCTATTGCCTCTTCCGGAGGTTATAAATATTATGTGAGCTTTGTCGATGATTATTCTCGCTTCTGTTGGATATATCTCCTTAAGCACAAGTCTGACGTTGAGCAAGTGTTTTATGCTTTTCAGGCTCATGTTGAGCGTCTTCTCCACACCAAAATCATAGTCGTTAGTCAGACTAGGGTGGTGAGTACCACAAATTTCATCGCTATTTTCAACGCACTAGGATCTCCCATCACGTGTCTTGCCCACACACCTCGCAGCAAAACGCAGTTGCTGAACGCAAACACCATCATCTTGTTGAAACGGGTCTTGCCTTTTTTTGACTGAAAATAGTAGGAGAGGCTCCCACTATTCTATATTAAAATATAATAGGTAATTACATGGTTGGGAGGGAAGTCCCCTAAAAGGAAAACAAACAAGCAAAGTTTAAAGTGAATTTACAAAAGAAGTGATATAAGCACTGGGATTAGGGGACACTCTGTACCTAAGACTGGTAAGGTCATTCTTAGTCCTCTCAAGCCAAGCTCTAAATGAAGGACAAATTTGATTGAAGATGAAGTTATTTCTCTCCTTCCAAATATTCCATGCAGTAATGGTGAAAATCTCAAAGAAAAGTCTACGAGAATAATTTTCCTTTGCCCTAATTGTGGCCCCAATCCTTGAGATGCTAGAGTTGTATGAGATACCAATCTTGGACCAGCAAGCACGAGTAGAAAACAGGGCTTTGGTTGGGGCCTAGCCATCCATTAGTCCTGGTTCAATCACGAATCGGGATCCATGGGGGCATACGTCCCGGTTCGTGTGCCCAGGGAGCCGGCTGGGGCCACGTGGGCATTGGTCTCGGTTTCTCTGGACCCATTTGTCCCGGTTCTAGGCACGAACCGGGACCAATGGGCCTGGCTCCTCGCCCACATACATTGGTCCCGGTTCATGGATCGAACCGGGACAGAAGGAGGAGCTTTAGTCCCGGTTCCAGCCACGAACTGGGACAAATGAGTTGCCTATATATACCCCATCCCTGCAGCAGAGCACTCCACAGTGCTCTTTTTTTCTGGCCGGCGAGGGGAGGGCATTTGGGTGCTCTAGCTCACCTCCTATGCACATGAGGTGTTCGATGAAATGCCCGAGCCACACTAGTTAAGCTTTCTCCTCTCAAAACTCGACCCCCGAGCTCCATTGTCCCCGAGATTTGTCTAGGTTTAGCGGTCCGTCACGTCCCGTGCCCGTCGTCACCGCCGTCGATCGCCCAGGCCGATCTCGTCACCGGCACCACCGTGGTGAGCCTCTTGTTCTTATCTTCTTTCTGAATGAAAATAATTCTTACTTCAGATAGATACTGGTCTAATTTTCTTACTTTTACTACTCCTTGTTTTTATATAGTGCAATGGTCTTGGTATCCGCCCCCGTCGGCCCTCGTCTGTCTGTGATTCGGATGTGGTATATATTATCTTTTTATAACTATTTGGTTCATTTATTGTTTATGAAAATTATGCCGGCCAATGTGACATATATTTTATTTATCTAGGAGGTAGTTGAACCGGAAATTCCAACCGACCCTATTGTTTAGAGGTTAAATTTAGTTGAAGAAGAAAACAATAGCTTGAAGGAAATATTTAAAAAATTGAGGAGGAGAAGAAGATATTGGAGTTTCATGTTGCGGATGTCGTCGATGATCACAAGATCAAGATGGCTGCAATGCGGTTGAAGATTAGAAAGATTAGAAAATATGCCATTCATACCGAGGCTTGGTATCATTATGCCGTTGGATCAATTGTTACCTTGGTTGTGATTATGATCCCCTTTGTTGTTGCATTGAAAGGTTTTACATAGTTTCAATGTATGGTTTAAGTAGATGCTCTAGAGAGCTCTATGTTGTTCAATTTGAACTATGTATGTACTTTGGTTTTAATGTGATGATGAACTACTATTAATTTGGTCACTTATCTATCCATCTGAACCTGTAATGGTTTTTGACACACATAATTATATATAATGCATGCAGATGAACCGGCAATGGATGTACAGTGACAGGCACACATAATTATGTTTCTCGAAGTGGTTGACGCAAACAAGCAGAATGATTTTATGTGTTTCCCATGCCATAACCCTCTCAAGTTTTTATCACATGCTATATATGTGGGTAAAATGATGATACCATGCCAAATTTCAACTTTTTCAGAGTTCATTTGAAATGCTTTCGAATTTCAGGGTCTTATAGCTCAAACAAATTAGTAAATGCATGAAAAATAATAAATGAAGTCAGAAAGTGTTGAAAATTGATGATGTGGTTTTGAATGGTGCATTTTTAACACACAAAAAGTCTGGAGTTCAAATAAGTTCAAAAAAATGAAATCCATTTGTAATAGATGAATTTTCATCTGAAACCTGATACTTCGAAAGAGATTGTCCATTTTGTACACGAAGTGCATCTAGTTTTTGCCGTAACCCTCTCAACTTTTTAGCACATGCTATGTGGGTGAAATGATGATACCATGCCAATTTTCAACCTTTTCATAGTTCAATTGAAATGCTTTTGAATTTTAGGGTCTTATAGCTCAAAAAAACCAGTAAATGCATGAAAAATAACAAATGAAGTCAGAAAATGTTGAAAATTGATGATTTGGCTTTGAATGGTGCATTTTTGAACATACAAAAACTCTGGAGTTCAAATAAGTTCAAAAAAATGAAATCCCTTTGTAACAGAATAATTTTCGTCTGAAACCTGATACTTCGAAAGAGATAATTCATTTTGTACATGAAGTGCATCTAGGTTTTGCCGTAACCATCTCAACTTTTTAGCACATGCTATGTGGGTGAAATGATGATACCATGCCAATTTTCAACCTTTTCAGAGTTCATTTGACATGCTTTTGAATTTCAGGGTCTTATAGCTAACAAAAATCAGTAAATGCATGAAAAATAACAAATGAATTCAAAAAGGGTTGAAAATTGATGATGTGGCTTTGAATGGTGCATTTTGAACACACAAAAAGTCTGGAGTTCAAATAAGTTCAAAAAAATGAAATCCCTTTTGTCACAGATGAGTTTTCATCTGAAACCCTAATACTTCGAAAGAGATTGTCCATTTTGTACACAAAGGGCATCTAGGTTTTGCCATAACCCTCTCAACTCTTTAGCACATGCTAGGTGGGTGAAATGATGATACCATGCCAATTATCAACCTTTTCAGAGATCATTTGAAATGCTTTTGAATTTCAGGGTCTTATAGCTCAAAAAAATCAGTAAATGCATGAAAAATAACAAATGAAGTCAAAAAGGGTTGAAAATTTATGATGTGGCTTTGAATGGTGCATTTTGAACACACATAAAGTTTGGAGCTCAAATAAGTTAAAATGAAATCCATTTGTAACAGATGAGTTTTCGTGTGAAACCCTGATACTTCGAAAGAGATTGTCCATTTTGTACACGAAGTGCATCTAGTTTTTGCCGTAACCCTCTCAAATTTTAGCACATGATATCCGGGTGAAATGATGATACCATGCCAACTTTCAACCTTTTCAGAGTTCATTTGAAATGATTTTGAACTTTAGGGTCTTATAGCTCAAAAAATCAGTAAATGCATGAAAAAGAACAAATGAAGTCAGAAAGGGTTGAAAATTGATGATGTGGATTTGAATGGTGCATTTTGAACACACAAAAAGTCTGGAGTTTAAATAAGTTCAAAAAAATGAAATCCCTTTGTAACAGATGAGTTTTCGTCTGAAACCCTCATACTTCGAAAGAGATTGTTCATTTTGTATACGAAGTGCATCTAGTTTTTGTTGTAACCCTCTCAACTTTTTAGCACATGCTATGTGGGTTAAATGATGATAACATGCCAACTTTCAACCTTTTCAGAGTTCATTTGAAATGCTCTTGAATTTCAGGGTCTTATAGCTCAAACAAAATCAGTAAATGCATGAAAAATAACAAATAAAGTCAGAAATGGTTGAAAATTGATGATGTGGCTTTGAATGGTGCATTATAAACACACAAAAAGTCTGGAGTTCAAATAAGTTTAAAAAATAAAATCCCTTTGAAAACCTGATCAACTAAAAAGCCACATCACTTAGCTCAAAAATAGTAAATTAAAATATTCTGTTATGATCAACTAAAACAAAACTACAATATTCTTTAATAGCAAAAAGAAAATCAACTAAAAAACTTTTATAAAACTCTAATAGGAAAAGAAACAAAATAGTATTATAAGTATTTTCTGTTCAAAACATGAAAAGCAGAAGGAAACAGAATAAACTACAATAAATAAGTAGAAAGAAAATAAAATAAATTCAAATTTAATAAAAAAAATAAGTAGAAAAACAAAATAAAATAAAATAAAATAAACTTTAATAAAATAAATAAGTGGAAACAAAATAAACTTTCATAAAGTAAAATAAATAAACTTTAATAAAATAAATAGAAATAGTAATATTAAGTATTTTGTTGTAAGTACAAACAAAATAATATAATAAAGCAACAAAGAAAAAAAAGTGCCACCTACTGGGCCATCACGGCCTGAATACGACTAGAAACCCAACCATGGGCCAGGATTTAGGACTGCAGGAGGCCCAGTAGCACTACTAGGAAAAACCTTATACACATAATCTTAGCAGCAGTGCGGCACAAAAAGAAGCGCTACTGCTAATTAGCAGTAGCGCGGGTTATTACCCCTCGCTACTACTAAGTTGATAGTAGCAGCGCGGGTTTTTAACCCTCGCTACTACTAAGCAGTCCCTACCGTGCCCCCCGACACATGCCATAGTAGTACCGAGGGGTATAAACCCGCGCTATTACTAAGTTGATAGTAGTAGCGCGGTTTTATACCCCTCGCTACTACTAAGTACGAGGTAGGTGAAGTCGCCATATCCTCGGCCGAATCCCCATCTCCTCCCCCAAATCCCTCCTCTCTTCCACCACTCTCACCTCTCACTTTCCATATGCTCTCACATGGACCTCTTGCCCATGCGCCCATCATCCTCCGTGGCGCCGAAAGAAGTTGCCGCCTCGCGCCACCGACGTCTAGGAGCTCGCCGTTCTTCCACCGACGTCTAGGAGGCCACCGCCCCGCGCCACCACACCGGAGCACCTCACCACCGGTGACTAGCTCCGTTGCTCCCTACATCACCTTCCTCTCACCCTCGGTTTTCCTTTTCTCTCTCTCCCTCTTGTTTGACTCACCCTCCCATGTCCATGCCCGTGCAGGTCATCGCCATGGACGACCCGGATCTATCTGGCATGGTCGGGAAGAGGAGCCCCAAGCCGCGGCCTGGCTTTGCCATAGAAACGGGCCCTCTCCAACAGCCACTGCTGGATCTGGTCTTCCGCTATCTGTTCATGCCTCCGGCGACGCCAATCATCGCTAGATCGAACCACTGCTGCCATTGACAACACGCACGAGATCGAGATTTTTTCTTGTTTTTGAAAGTAATAGCAGTAGCGCGGGGTATAAGACCCGCTACAGCTAATTAGCAGTAGCGATGTTTGCAACACACACTACAGCTAACCATGTATAGCAGTAGCGTGTGTCAACACGTGCTACTGCTACAAGTTAGTTGTGGCGCCGTATCAGTAGCGCGGGCACCCACGCTGCTACTAGGCTTTTCCCTATTAGTGTAGGCCCACAGGCACATAGTGACAGATTAGTCTCGAAAGCCTGCAGTTAAGAGGAGCTCGAGAGGGTGGACGCACCAGCGCTTATAAACCACTCCCGAGCCCTCTCAACTAGGGAGGAGGGACTAAACTATCGGTCGCGAAGCGGGCATCAAGAGGCCTTGGTCCAGGTTGGTGCCACCATCCGGTACTAAAGGGATGCATTGGTACCGGTTCGTGGCACCAACCGAAACCAATGCCCCCCCTTTAGTCCCGGTTGGTGCCACCAACTGAAACCAAAGGCCTCTGCTTCCTGCCCTTTGGGCTGCTGAAAAGAGACCTTTGGTCCCGGTTGGTGCCACGAACCGGGACCAAAGCTCTGTGTATATAACCAACACTTGTGAAAATTTTCATGTTCATCTCGCAGTTGCCCCCAACGATCCCTTGACAACATCGATGCCACCCGTCGCCCCCGTCGTCGCCGTCGCCCGCGCCCTCGCCCGACTCCGTCGCCGCGCGCCGCCTCTGCCCCGACGCGCGCTGCTCCTGCCCCGACGCGCGCTGCTCCTGCCCCGACGCAGTCGCCCACGCACTCGCCATCACCCGCGCCCTCGCCCGACGCCGTCACCGCGCGCTGCCCCTGCCCCGCCGTGCGCCGCTCCAGCCCTGCCCTCGCCGCTAAATGTAACTTTTTAGTTATACATGCTATTTTTTACATGTTTTTAGATTTTCATATATGTATGTATGTATATTTTAGATATACGTATTTTTTTATGTATGTTCATATATTTATGTATGTATTTTTTACATGTTTTTTGTATATATGTATGTATTTTTTCAATTGTAATATGCATGATGTTTTAAAAATAATAATATGCCAAAGTTAGATTTTTAGAAAAGTTTTATCTATATACGTTCTCTGATTTAGTACATCTTAGGTTTGTTTCATTTTTAGAGAAGTTTTATATATTAGGAAGAAGGAAGAGAAGGAAGAAGAAGAAAAAGTTTTATATATGCAAAAGTTACATTTTTTGAGAAGTTTTGTATATCTAGCTAGGAAAGGAAGAAGAAGAAAAAGAATGAGAGGAAAAAGGAAAATAAGAAGAGGAAGAAAGGAGAAGAAGAGGAGAGGAAGAAGAGGAGAAATAAATAAGAAGAGGAAAAAGGAGAAAAAAAAGAGGAGAAGAAGAAAAAATAGAATTATTCTATTTTTTCTTCTTCTTCTCCTCTTTTTTTTCTTCTTTTTTTCTTCGATCTTCTCCTCTATTCCTATCTTCTTCTCCTCTTTTTATTTCTTATTCGTCTTCTTATTCTTTATCGGGTATGTCGTTGTTGAT
>NC_041385.1:17250828-17270436 GCF_002162155.2 Triticum dicoccoides
CCTCTCCCCGATAACATTATTTTCCCATGTATGTATGTCGTCGTTGTCGATATAACCCCTGATACGTCTCCAACGTATCTATAACTTATGAAGCATTCATGCTATTTTATTATGTGTTTTGAATGATTAGGAGCTTTATTATACACTTTTATATTACTTTTGGGACTAACATATTAAACGGAGGCCCAGCCCATTTTGCTGTTTTATTGCTTGTTTCAGTATTTCAAAGAAAAAAAATATTAAACGGAGTCCAAACGGAATGAAAACTTCGGAAGCGTGATTTTTAGGAAGAATATGATCCGGGAGACTTGGAGTTCACGTCAGAAGATCATCGAGGAGGCCACGAGATAGGGGGTGCGCCCACCCCCCTGGGCGCGCCCTACCCTCTCATGGGCCCCTCGAGGCTCCCCCGACTGACTTCTTTCGCCTATATAAGCCTACGTACCCTAAAAACATCGAATATCAAGATAGATCGGGAGTTCCGCCGCCGCAAACCTCTGTAGCCACCAAAAACCTCTCGGGAGCCCGTTCCAGCAACCTCCCAGAGGGGAAATCCCTCACCGGTGGTCATCTTCATCATCCCGGCGCTCTCCTTGACGAGGAGGGAGTAGTTCACCATTGGGGCTGAGGGTATGTACTAGTAGCTATGTGTTTGATAAGTTTGAGTAAAGTAGATATTAAACCAATATGAATTTAGAATGAGTTTATTACAGTACCTAAGTGGTGGTTTTATTTTCTTATACTAACGGAGCTTACGAGTTTTCTGTTAAGTTTTGTCTTGTAAAGTTTTCAAGTTTTGGGTAAAGATTCGATGGACTATGGAATAAGGAGTGGCAAGATCCTAATCTTGGGGATGCCCAAGGCACCCCAAGGTAATATTCAAGGACAACCAAGAGCCTAAGCTTGGGGATGCCCGGAAGGCATCCCCTCTTTCGTCTTCGTTCATCGGTAACTTTACTTGGAGTTATATTTTTATTCGCCACATGATATGTGTGTTCCTTGGAGCGTCATTTTCTTTTGTTAGTATTAGTTTGCTGTTATTTAGAATAATGTTTTTCATCTTTATTTTCAATAAAATGTCAAGGATGGAAAATTCGAATCTGAACCCGAGCTCATCTACACCTGCGCTCACGAAAAAAATCAAAATAAATACTAAAAAAATTCAAAAAATTCCAAAAAAAATTGGGTGGTGGAAAATTTCTTGCGTGAGGTACGCTCCAATTTTCGAAACATTTGGACTTTTGTGCAGCTCTCAGCAAAAAAGACAAATCGGAGGTCTGTAAAAATGTGTACTATTCATATACTGTTCTGGTCTGATTTGTCTTTTTTGCTGAGAGCTGCACAGAAGTCCAAATGTTTTGAAAATTGGAGCATACCTCACGCATCAAATTGTCTACCACCCAAATTGTTTTTGGAATTTTTCTGAATTTTTTACGAAGTTGTTTTTGACCGGGTGCAAATGCACCCGTGCTCCGAAACGCCGTTCTTGTCAAGGATAGCCTTTACCTTGCTTATTTTGCTAGTATACAGGTTGCTGTTTGAAAAAATTCCCTAGAAAAGTCAGAGAATGGTATAGTGTTGAAACTTTTTGCATATTGAGCTCTGATAAATTTATTACAGTGGGAGTTGTCTTTCATAATTTTTTAAATTAGGGAAGTATGATGAATCTTGCATTCTTTACAGACTATACTGTTTTGACAGATTGCTGTTATGGTTGCATTGTTTGCATATGTTTGCTTTTTTAATGATTCTATTTGAGGATGGGAGTATTAAATATGCAGAGGCATTTAGTATGTAATGTTGAATAATAATTTTAGTGATTTGTTACAGAAAAAATGATAAGGTTTTGCATTGGTTTATACTAACCTATCTCACGAGTTCTTGTTGAGTTTGGTGTGGATGAAGCTTTTGATAAAAAGATAAACCATGGTATGAGAGGAATTAAGGAGACACAAAAGTTCAAGCTTGGGGATGCCCAAGGCACCCCAAGATAATATTTCAAGAAGTCTCAAGCATCTAAGCTTGGTGATGCCCCGTTAGGCATCCCACCTTTCTTCTTCAACAACTATCGGTTAGTATCGGTTGAGCCTAAGTTTTTGCTTCTTCACATGATTTGTGCTATCCTTGCAATGTCATTTTATTTTGCTTTTCTTGTTGTTTGAATAAAGTACTTAAGATCTGAAATTCTTAAATGAGAGAGAGTCTTCACATAGTTACGTAATTATTTAGCTACTCATTGATCTTCACTTATATCTTTTTGGAGTAGTTTGTCATTTACTCGTGTGCTTCACTTATATCCTATGAGTAATTGGTTGAATGAGTTGATTTTCATAAATCAGAAATTATATATGTCTCATTTGCTTATCCCATGGGGAGTAATGACTTCACATCTAAGAAGTAGAGGTTGTAAATTTATTGAAGGTTAGCAAGCATCATATTGGCCATTTGAACAATTCATGAAAGAATATTGAAGGAAGAGAGATTTCACATATAAATACACTATCCTAGACATCTTTTATAATTGGGAGCACTCATTAAGTATGACATGCTAAAGAGTTGATGTTCGACAAGGAAGACAACATAATGGGTTATGTTTTCTCACATCTCAGTTAAAGTATATTGTCATGGATCATTCAAACATGTTGAGCTTGCCCTTCCCCCTCATGCTAACCAAAATTCCTCGCACCAAGTAGAGATACTACTTGTGCTTCCAAATATCCTTAAACCCAGTTTTGCCATGAGACTGCACCATACCTACCTATGGATTGAGTAAGATCCTTCAAGTAAGTTTTCATCGGTGCAAGCAATAAAAATTGCTCTCTAAATATGTATGATCTTTTGGTGTGAAGAAAATAGCTTTATACGATCTTGTTATGGAAACAATAAAAGCGACAGACTGCATAATAAAGGTCCATATACAAGTGGCAATATAAAGTGACGTTCATTCGCATTAAGATTTTGTGCATCCAACCCTAAAAGCGCATGACAACCTCTACTACCCTCTGCGAAGGGCCCATCTTTTACTTTATGTCTTTTACTTTTATGCAAGAGTCAAGGTGATCTTTACCTTTCCCTTTTTCATTTTATCCTTTGGCAAGCACCTCGTGTTGGGAAGATCCTGATATATATATCCAATTGGATGTAAGTTAGCATGAACTATTATTGTTGACATCACCCAAAGGTGAATACGTTGGGAGGCGACACTATAAGCCCCTATCTTTCTCAGTGTCTGATTGAAACTCCATAACCATTAGTATTGCGTGAGTGTTAGCAATTGTAGAAGACTATATGATAGTTGAGTACGTGGAGTTTGCTATTCCTGAAAATAAGATGAATTGCAATTGTTTGATGACTAAGAATGAAGTTTGCTAGTTTTCAAGAAAGTTTATGGTGTATGCTTTCACATGTGAATTGCTTGTTACTTTATTGTGAGAAGTTTTATGAGATGAACTACTGTTATGACATCTTATCATGCTAGAAAAGGTGATTGAAATTATCATTGATCAAACTTGTGCACCTTCTAGCATTCACACTTCATAAATTCTTTCTTTATCATTTACCTACCCGAGGACGAGCAGGAATTAAGCTTGGGGATGCTGATACGTCTCCAACGTATCTATAATTTATGAAGCATTCATGCAATTTATTTATCTATTTTTAATGATTATGGGCTTTATTATACACTTTTATATTACTTTTGGGACTAACCTATTAACCGGAGGCCCAGCCCATTTTGCTGTTTTATTGTCTGTTTCAGTATTTCGAAGAAAAGGAATATCAAACGGAGTCCAAACGGAATGAAACCTTCGGGAGCGTGATTTTTAGGAAGAATATGATCCGGGGGACTTGGAGTTCACGTCAGAAGATCATCGAGGAGGCCACGAGATAGGGGGGGCGCCAACCCCCCTGGGCGCGCCCTACCCTCTCGTGGGCCCCTCGAGGCTCCCCTGACCGACTTCTTTCGCCTATATAAGCCTATGTTCCCTAAAAACATCGAATATCAAGATAGATCAGGAGTTCCGCCACCGCAAGCCTCTGTAGCCACCAAAAACCTCTCGGGAGCCTGTTCCGGCACCCTGCCGGAGGGGTTATCCCTCACCGGTGGCCATCTTAATCATCCCGGCGCTCTCCATGACAAGGAGGGAGTAGTTCACCCTCGGGTCTGAGGGTATGTACCATTAGCTATGTGTTTGATCTCTCTCGTGTTCTCTCTATGGCACGATCTTGATGTATCGCGAGCTTTGCTATTATAGTTGGATCTTATGATGTTTCTCCCCCTCTACTCTCTTGTGATGAATTGAGTTTTCCCTTTGAAGTTATCTTGTCGGATCGAGTCTTTAATGATTTTAGAACACTTGATGTATGTCTTGCTGTGTTTATCTATGGTGACAATGGGATATCACGTGACACTTCATGTATGTTTTGGAGATCAACTTGCGGGTTCCGCCCATGAACCTATGCATAGGGGTTGGCACACGTTTTCGTCTTGACTCTCCAGTAGAAACTTTGGGGCACTCTTTGAAGTACTTTGTGTTGGTTGAATAGATGAATCTGAGATTGTGTGATGCATATCGTATAATCATGCCCACGGATCCTTGAGGTGACAATGGAGTATCTAGGTGACATTAGGGTTTTGGTTGATTTGTGTCTTAAGGTGTTATTCTAGTATGAACTCTATGATGGATTGAGCGGAAAGAATAGCTTTATGTTATTTTACTATGAACTCTTGAATAGATAGAACAGAAAGGATAACTTTGAGGTGGTTTCGTACCCTACCATAATCTCTTTGTTTGTTCTCCATTATTAGTGGCTTTGGAGTGACTCTTTGTTGCATGTTGAGGGATTGTTATATGATCTATCTATGTTATTATTGTTGAGAGAACTTGCACTAGTGAAAGTATGAACCATGTGCCTTGTTTCGTATCATTGCAATACCATTTACGCTCACTTTTATCATTAGTTACCTTGCTGTTTTTATATTTCCAGATTACAAATACTCATATCTACCATTCATATTGCACTTGTATCACCATCTCTTTCACCGAACTAGTGCACCTATACAATTTACCATTGTATTGGGTGCGTTCGGGACACAAGAGACTCTTTGTTATTTGGTTGCAGGGTTGTTTGAGAGAGACCATCTTCATCCTACGCCTCCCACGGATTGATAAACCTTAGGTCATCCACTTGAGGAAATTTGCTACTGTCCTACAAACCTGTGTAGTAGACATTAACCCCTTCCCTGATAACTTCGACATGAGGGGCGGTTGATATATATACCCCCTCTCGACCATGATAACTTATACCACGGGAGCACCCCCGGCCCCGGCCCTCTCGCTCGACCAAAACTCTCGAGGACACCCAAACCCTATAGAAAAACGATCTCGGTCTCCTACCCCTCCCGTCGCGCCCCTACCTGACAAACTCTCTCGAGGCCACCCAAATTTACCAAGTTAAAAGAGTGTTGTCATCGAGGCCACCCCAAACCCTTTAAGCGTTGTCGAGGCCACCCCAAACCCTTGAAGCGTTGCCGAGGCCACCCCAAACCCTAGAGAAGCAGCGTCGAGGCCACTAATATGATTCCTTATTGTGATTAGCTAGCTAGTTCTACGTCTGCCACTAATATATCCATATGTCATGTTTGAATAATAATTTCCATGTTGTAAATATTTGCAGAAACTATGGAGCACCCCCGAGACGAAGCAACCGAAGCGGTGTTGGGGGACATAATCACAGCCAGAAGTGATGCCATCTTGTCGTTTCTCATTGACATCGATGGTCTGGAAGTAAAGGGTGAAGAAGCAGGCTACGGTGATCGAACAATGGAGTAGGAAGGACATGATTATGATGGCTCCGGTGACCCAATGCTGGTGCAAGAAGGAGACCATGATAACGACTCCGGTGACTGAACAGAGTCTGGCCAGGTATATATATTAGTTAAGCCTGTGCTGACTAGCTAGTTGATGCATTCATTGTTTTGGTATGTACACATATTAATATACTATCGTCTTTCTTCTTTTTTCTAGCCCTTTGGATCGAGCACAACTTCGGTAAAGAGACGAGGCCTGAAGAAAAAGTTGCGCTCGTATGAAAGGTTTGAGATCACAGCAATCACGCGCGATGGCATGCTGATTGAACCCATCCGGACAAAGGAAGCATTTGCTGCTCAGTGCGGGGTTCTTGTTAGGGACAAGATCCCGATCAGCATCCACCAATGGTGTAAGCCGTCTAAGGAAGACCCTGAGGTGTTTTATGTCGACGATATGCAGAAAGATGATCTTTGGACCGCGCTGAAGGCAAATTTCACCCTACCGCCAGAGGAGGATCCAGAGAAGCCAGTTAAAGAGCAATTGATCAATTCTCATGCTCTTAAGAAATGGTAGAACTATTCAGGAGGTGGAAGAATGAGCTGAAAACATCATTTGTTGACAAACAAAAGACACCAGAATTCATCGGCCAGTATGAGAAGATCAAAGATCACTGACCCGCATTTGTGGCTCACAAGACATTGGACAAGAGTAAGAAGATGTCAGCGACAAACAAGAAGAATGCTGCGAAGAAGAAGCTTCACCAGTGCACGGGGTCAGGTGGCTACCTCAAAGCCCAGCCGTTGTGGGCCAAGGCTGAGAATGACCTGGTTGATAAAGGGGTCGAACCAGAGACATTGAACTGCCTAGACCGTTGTCGGACTTGGTTCTTCGCGGTTGGCGGAATCTTGGACCCTAGATCAGGGAAGTGCGTTTGGACGAACGAGCAACTACGAATACCCATCACGAAGCTTCAGCACTATATCGATGCAGCGCGGCAAGGGACGTTCATTCCAGACAGAGAGAACAACGAGCTCACAATGGCCCTCGGGAATCCCGGGCACCCTGGACGGACACGAGGCATGCCAGGCTCCGTTCCGTGGAAGGCTGGGTTTCCGGACGTAGACGGTTACAAATGCCAGGAGAGGAGGAAGGAAGTGGAGCAGACCCAACTGCAGGCGATGCACGCAAGGGTACAAGCGATAGAGGAACGAGAAGTAGATCGCAGCAAGCGACCTGCCGAAGCTACCCCGCCATCTCAGCGGAGAAGCAGTGTGGCTTCCACCGAGCTGCTTCAGCTGGAGCCTGTTTTCACGGCCCCTGCTACCTACCCCGTGGATGCTATGACTGAGTCTCAACATTGCCACCTTATGACGCAAGGGATGAAAATGAAAGTCAAGGCGATTGTTGGCTCTGTTGCACCTCCTGAACCTGGTGCAACTTTTCACTGTTGGCCGATTCCAGAAGGATATGCTAGGGTGATGGTGGATGAAATAACGGATGGATTTGAGGACCTCGAGCTTGACCACCCCACAGGTGAAGGGGAGACTCGGCTGGGTTCTTCTCTGAAGACTCCATGCCTTTGGCGGAAGGACCTCATCAACCTTCCAAACAGGATGCCTTCGCCTCCTCCTCCTCCTCCGGCGAGTCAGGGCACTCCGCCTCCTCCTCCGGCGAGTGATCAGGGCACTCAGCCTCCTTCTCCGGCGCGTGGCGGCACTACGCCTCTTTCTCCGACTGCGCCGGCGCGCATGAGCTGCCAGCCTCCTCCTTCTCCGCCTCGTCAGCAAGGGCGGAAGAGACCCACCGCCACTCCGGCGCGTCGCAGTCCTCCGCCTCGTAAGCAAGGAAAGAAGACAGCCGCAGCCGCTCCGTCTGCTTCGGCGTCTAGCAGTACAGCCAGAGGTGGGAGGAAATATAGATTCGGTCCATCTCTCCAGCCTCTAGAGAAGTTACCATACGAGAGGACCGCAGAGGAAACCGCGAAGATCGTGGAAACTGAAATGAAGGACTTATTTGATGGGGTGAAAGCCAAGAAACATCCACCTCCAGAGGAGAAGATAGATATGATGAAATCAAAGCGCACTATCAATGCCCTGAGGAAACCACCAAAGTCTCCGTTGAAAACCAACTATGAGCGCATTAGTGAAAAGGTATATATCAAAGCAGAGCGGTCGGGAAGTACTTTCAATGATCGAATGTTAGCAGAACGATGAGATGGGAAAAAATTGCCCAGCTCGGCAAACAAGCGAACCAATCTTGCCCCCCGCTCAAGGTGTCAAGCGATATCGTCGCCATTGATCCGAGGATGGTGCCCAGTTATACCAATCTTGGAGATTACCTGCCCGACGATGCACATTATGATTTCTTGGAGGTGGACGAACACATATACCATTACGGGAAGCCTCTCGTCAAAGATGAAAAATCTCTAACAACGATGATGCGAAGATTGCATGATTGGTACAAGGAAACCTGTACAGAATCTGGGGGGACGAATACTTTGATGCTAAGAGTTAAAGAGGAGCACGACCTCGTTGGAATTGATCTGTTGTCTATTCCATTTGAGGAGTTCTTCCAGTTTTTCAATCAAAAGGCCCTCGATAAATTAACTGTCACTTGCTACTGTCTCTAAGTACTACTTCTGTCATTAAGTCTCTATATATAGCTCAAGTCTTTCATTGCATGTATTTATAATTATCCTCACTATATTATGTAGATTGAAGATCGTCGAGTGCCACTACAGGAATCAGCTACTTTGCCATCAGCCACCGCAGATGGCAAAGGCAAGAACGGCGGACGGCAAAGGTCTTTGCCGTCTGCCACGGACGACAAAAGGCTCCGGCAAAGTAATGATCGGCAAAGAGCTACTTTGTCGTCTGCTTTCGGCAACTAACGGCAAAGGGGCCTTTGCCATTAGCAGCTCACGGCAAAGAAAGCAGACGGCAATAATTATGCCGTTAGTCCGTTAGATGGCTAACGGCAGCCTTTGCTGTCTGCCGCTGACGGCAAAATTTGTCCAGCAGATGGCAAAGAGCCAGCAGATAGCAAAGAGCCTATATTTCCACCATTTAATTCTGTTTTTTCTTATATCAATTCATTTTCACAGAAAATCAAACACACACACACACACACACAGACAGAGAGAGAGAGATATATGACCAATAGTCATGAACACATAGTAGCAAGTTTGATCCATACATATACATAGTTTCATCAATATTACACAGTTTCATCCATAGGTAGCAAGTTTCACAATGTCAAAACAAAAACTATAGACAAGCACTCCATATCTACAATTACAAGAAATGACCTAAAACTAAATATCTATTTTCCTAAAAACTATCTTATTACTAAGATCTTCTCTGGATCTTCTTCTTTTCTTCCAACCTGCATAACAAAAACACTAAGAAAGAGAGAATGGGTTAGGAGTAGAAATGTAGCATTTCACTTGGTGAAATACAATGTTTAGTTTTTATGTAAGTTTAACACATGGAAAGCTGGAGAGCATGCTGAGACTAGGTTACTGAAATAACTTACATGCAGTTTTTATGTATGTTATGAATCTATTTCTAATGTGAGAAAGTAGGTTACTGAAATAACTTACATGCAGTTTATCAATAGGAACAGACATAAACAAGGTGATACATCTGTATTAAACTTAGATAGTAGCAACTTGGTTTTAGGGGCAACGGGATATATATATATTATTGGTGAATAGTTAAGAAAATAATACCACTCTTACCCACCCCTCAAGGGAAGATTAATTATCACATTCAGCATCGTCAGTCACAACTGCTAATGAGCACAAAAATGCAACTAAAGCCTAATAAAGAAAATTCACATTTCTATACTGAATCATCATTCTGCATATCAGCCAAGCACATAAGAATCATTATGCGAACTGCATATGCCATGTCTAAAAAAGAATTGCTCTTTGCGTAGTAGAAATCAAATCAATACTCTGGAGAGAACTATACAGAAATAGCAAAAATATTAGGGAGATGTTGGTGCTAGTTGCGTGCAGCTACGTGCTTTGCCTCATGCAAAGAAAGTAGAACATTGTGTTTACCAACTGCAAATATTTGTGGTTTTCTTCCATTAGCAATGGTATCTACTTGGCAACAGCTAAAGGATGAAATTTAGCTACATAAATATTTGGGTTTCTCCAAATTCTAAAGATGAAATAACTGAACATTGAAAGAACAGTAAAAAATATACAAAGCAAGGATACACAAGCACACACAGCACACGCGCATGTAGGCAGAACTGGTCCAGCCATGGCCGCGCGACATGGATTCCTCACTGCCGCCGCCGCGGCATACATGGATCAGAGCTAGATGCATAGGAGAGGAGTGCATAGGGAGAGGAGTCGAGGGTTGGTACCATGGGCGTACGTGCAGGCCTGCAGCCATCAAGGCGGGAGGCAAGTTGAAGGGCTTGGGGGTGGGGTGGGGGGCATCTCTCTCTATGCTCGGCCCTGGTAGCTGGACGGCGCCGGAGATCTCGCGTATGGGCTGGACCGTTGGAGGCGGAGGTGGACAGGGACCGGGAGGAGGACGGTGACGAGGAACTAGGCCAGGAGGCTGCTCGTGGGGTTGAGAAGTGGCTGCATCCGGGGTGGATGGAGGTTGTGGAGACGACGGCCGGAACTCCTCCATCTCCTTCCTCTTGGACTCGTAGAAGCGGTCCCACTCCTCTGCCTTCTGCTGCGCATCCTCGATCTCGCCATTGGTTGAGCTGATGTCGCGGGCAACGGCGGGGCGGCGCGTGTGGGTGGCGTCGATGTCAGTGCGGGCGGCGAGGGCGCGGGAGGCGAGTTTTGCGATGCGGTGCTCGAGGAGGAGGAGGCGGCGGCCTTGGCGGCGAGGAGGCGGGACTCTCCTGGGCGAGGAGAGAAACCGGTCGGTGGAGATGGTGAGCAGGGAGAGGTGACCTCGGGGAGGAGAGCTGGGCGGTGGGGAACGGCGGGGATCGCCGAAATCTGGCGGCGGCGTGGGGTGGAGAAAGGGGATCGAGGAAGACGAGACAGATGGGATCCAACGTGGGTGTGGGTGCACGTGGGTTGGGCGTGTGTGCATCGTCTGTGGGGCCCGAGGCTGTGTGGGTCATGGGTGGGTGTGTGCCGGGGGCGGCCGTTAGATATGTTAGGTTATTTTCTTTGCCGTCTGCTTTCGGGCTCTTTGTCGTCCGCTAGCAGACGACAAAGAAAGTGGTCGTTAGTTTTTTTGTTAGTGGGTGCCACCTCCCTCTTTGCCGTCAGCCAGCGGACGACAAAGAAATGGCAGATGGCAAAGACCTTCTTTGCCGTCTGCCATTTGTTTGGCGTCAGCTTCTTAGTAGCTGATGGCAAAGACCTTCTTTGCCATCCGCTAGCTGACGGCAAAGAATTGGTGGACGGCAAATTCCCTGATTCCAGTAGTGTGCATGAAAGCAGAAATGTATGATATTAGGTTCATTAACACAAATCCCATAGATGAATTTACAGTTAAAAAGAATGCCAAAGAAGCCAAGGCCAACTTGCTCAAATTGTTGGTAATATATCAAAACAAAGACAAAATACTCTTTCCTTACAACTTCAAGTGAGTGTTACTGTCTTGTGCATATTCGGTTTCCCTTATTATTCAAGGTTATAGTAATGTAATTAATTGATGAGTTATGCATGTGTGCGCAGCTTCCACTATATTCTCCTAGAGATTAACCTTGAGCAGGGACTAGTAATCGTCTTAGACTCGAGACGAAATGATCCCGAGACATATGCGGACATGACTAAAATTCTCAACAAGTAAGTTCAAGCGATCACTATCGCACCATATCGGCAACTTTTTGTTCATTTCATGATATGTCAAGTAATAATTATTTTCTTTGTCTTGCAGGGTTTGGAAAAAGTTCACCGCAGAAGATCCAGGACTGCCGAGGGAGCTGCGATATACATACCCGAAAGTAAGTACTACTAGCGAGCTACTTCCGCGCATCTTCCGTTGATTCTAGCTACTTTCATCAAATGCCATTTATAATGCTTCATTATCAGTTTGATTGACCTCTATTTCTCGTAAAGTGCTTGTGGAAGGAACAAGGGAATGATTACTCTGGATACTACGTGTGCGAGTTGATCTACAACGCGACTTGCAAAGATAAGGGGCTACTCTAAAAGACAATATGAAGTGTGTAAGCAATAATATTCACAATTTCATTTTATTACACCATCATTTCTGTTGAGTTTCATTTATATATATGTACTAACCCCCTTCTTCAAATTAGACGTGGCAGATGCGGAATGAACTCCTGCCAGAAGATCGCATGAAAGCAATTCAAGAGGAATTGGCAGGATGCTTTCTTGACCACGTCATCAATAAAGCCGGAGAATATATACCATGTGGAACTTGAGTTCAGATGCTAGGGGATTGTAAGAGATCTTTGATACGTCTCCAACGTATCTATAATTTTTGATTGCTCCATGCTACTTTATCTATTGTTTTGGACTATAATGGGATTTATTTTCCACTTTTATATTATTTTTGGAACTAACCTATTAACCGGAGGCCCAGCCCAGAATTGTTGTTTTTTGCCTATTTCAGTGTTTCGAAGAAACGGAATATCAAACGGAGTCCAAACGGAATGAAACCTTCGGAAACATGATCATCTCACCGAACATGATCCAGGAGATTTGGACCCTACTCCAAGAAGTGCCAGAGGCGGTCACGAGGGTGGGGGGGCGCGCCCTCCCTCCCTGGGCGCACCCCCCTTCCTCGTGGGCCCCCTGACGCTCCACCGACGTACTCCTTCCTCCTATATATACCTACGTACCCCCAACAGATCGGGGACGGAGCCAAAAACCTAATTCCACCACCGCAACTTTCTGTATCCACGAGATCCCATCTTGGGGACTGTTCCAGAGCTCCACCCGAGGGGGCATCTACCATGGAGGGATTCTACATCATCACCATAGCCCCTCCGATGAAGTGTGAGTAGTTTACTTCAGACCTTCGGGTCCATAGTTAGTAGCTATATGGCTTCTTCTCTCTTTTCGGATCTCAATACAATGTTCTCCCCCTCTCTCGTGGAGATCTATTCGATGTAATCTTCTTTTTGCGGTGTGTTTGTTGAGACCGATGAATTGTGGGTTTATGATCTAGCTTATCTATGGAAAATATTTGATTTCACTGAATTCTTTTATGTATGATTGAGTTATCTTTGCAAGTCTCCTCGAATTATCTGTTTGGTTTGGCCAACTAGATTGGTAGTTCTTGCAATGGGAGAAGTGCTTAGCTTTGGGTTCAATCTTGCGGTGACCTTACCGAGTGATAGAAAGGGTTGCAAGGCACGTATTGTATTGTTGCCATCGTGATAACAAGATGGGGTATTTATCATATTGCATGAATTTATTCCTCTACATCATGTCATCTTGCTTAAGGTGTTACTCTGTTTTTAACTTAATACTCTAGATGCATGCTGGATAGCGGTCGATGAGTGGAGTAATAGTAGTAGATGCAGAATCATTTCGGTCTACTTGTCACAGACGTTATGCCTATATACATGATCATTGCCTGGATAACCTCATAACTATGCTCAATTCTGCCAATTGCTCGATAGTAATTTGTTCACCCACCGTAGAATACTTATGCTCTTGAGAGAAGCCACTAGTGAAACCTATGGCCCCCGGGTCTATTCTCATCATATCAATCTCCATCACTTTATTTACTTGCTTTTGCTTTTACTTCTTACTTTGCATCTTTATACCAAAAATACCAAAAATATTATCTCTATCAGATCTCACCCTCGTAAGTGACCGTGAAGGGATTGACAACCCCTAAGCGTTGGTTGCGAGTAGCTATCATTTTGTGCAGGTACGAGGGACTTGCATGTGGTCTCCTACTGGATTCATACCTTGGTTCTCAAAAACTGAGGGAAATACTAATGCTACTGTGCTGCATCATCCTCTCCTCTTCGGGGAAATCCAACGCAAGCTCGAGACGTAGCAAGAAGAATTTCTGGCGCCGTTGACGGGGAGTTCAAGTAAAAGTCAACCATACCAAGTACCCATCACAATCCCTATCTCTCGCATTACATTATTTGCCTCTCGTTTCCCTCTCCCCCACTTCACCCTTGCCGTTTTATTCGCCCTCTCTTTTTTGTTCGCCTTCTTCTCGTATGTATCTTTGTTTGCTAAAAGTTTATGGATCCTCATCTGCTTTCTAATCTCTTTAAGAGATCCAATTATGTTGAACCTATTGCTAGTGAGTTGAGTGCACTAGATTATCTTTATGAGGTTTTGCTTGAAATTCGTGAATCTGAAAATTATGATGAAGTACTTTATGAAGCAATTCACGATAGATCTTTGAATGAAAAGCATGATTGCAATGATTTTATTTCAACTTCTATTGATGTCAATTATGCTAATAATATGCAAAACCCTAAGCTTGGGGATGCTAGTTTGGCTATGTTTACTACTTGTTGCAATGAGCATGATTGGGGTGATTCTTCTTATGTTCTTGAAAATTTATTTAAGCCCCATGATGAATATGAGATTGATAATAGTGTTTGCAATATTGAAAGTGGGTTTGGAAGAGTGCCAACTTTAGATCCCACATATTTGGATAATGTTCAATCTTATGAAGTTTTTGGAAAGTGGGTTTGGAGAGGTCATGACTTTAGTTAATGTTAATCCCACTATCTTGGAAAAGTGTCAACTTTGCATGCATGTGGATCATGTTGAGAATATGTTATGTGATAGCTATTTTGTTGAATTTCCTTATGATCCTACATGTAATTATTATGAGAGAGGAAAATATGGTCGTAGAAATTTTCATGTTACTAAATTAATTACCTCTCTTCATGTTGAGATTGCTATCATCTCTTTGATCTTCCTTGCATATGCTAGTTTTTGCTTCCCTTGCAAAAAATTTTGCTTATAATATGCCTATGCATAGGAAGTATGTTAGACTTAGATGTGTTTGTCACGTGTTTTATGATGCTCTCTTTGTGCTTCAATTCTTGTCTTTCATGTGGGTATCATTAAAATCTCAAAGCCTAGCTAGGGGCGTTAAACGATAGCACTTGTTGGGAGGCAGCCCAATTTTATTTTGTGTTTTTTTGGTTTTGGTTCTGTTTAGGAATAAATAATCCATCTAGCCTCTGTTTAGATGTGGTTTTATCTTTTAATTAGTGTTTGTGCCAAGTAGAACCTATAGGATAAGTTATGATGATAGTTGATTTGATTCTGCTGAAAAACAGAAACTTTGCGCTCAGGAGAAAAAATTCAATAAATCACAGGAACGTGCTTTTGCATTGGTTCTTTTTGCTTCTGATCAATAAACAAATTTTCCAGTACGTCCTATTTTGGTTGGAATTTTTAGAGTTCCAGAAGTTTGCGTTAGTTACAGATTGATACAGACTGTTCTGTTTTTGACAGATTTTGTGTTTCGTGTGTTGTTTGCTTATTTCAATGCATCTATGGCTAATAAATTAGTTTATAAACCATAAGGAAGTTGGAATACAGTAGGTTTAACACCAATATAAATAAATAATGAGTTCATTACAGTACCTTGAAGTAGTCTTTTGTTTTCTTTCACTAACGGAGCTCACGAGACTTCTATTGAGTTTTGTGTTGTGAAGTTTTCAAGTTTTGGGTGAATTCTTTTGATGGATTATGGAACAAAGAGTGGCAAGAGCCTAAGCTTGGGGATGCCCATGGCACCCCCAAGATAATCCAAGGACACCAAAAATTCAAAGCTTGGGGATGCCCCGGAAGGCATCCCCTCTTTCGTCTACTTCCATCGGTAATTTACTGGGAGCTATATTTTTATTCACCAACATGATATGTGTTTTGCTTGGAGCGTCTTGTATTATTTGAGTCTTTGCTTGTTAGTTTACCACAATCATCCTTGCTGTACACACCTTTTGAGAGAGCCATACATGATTTGGAATTTGATAGAATACTCTATGTGCTTCACTTATATCTTTTGAGCTTGATAGTTTGCTCATAGTGCTTCACTTATATCTTTTTGAGCGTGATAATTTTTGCTCTAGTGCTTCACTTAGATCTTTTAGGGCACGGTGGTGAATTTGTTTTAAAGAAACTTGATCTCTCATGCTTCACTTAGATTATTTTGAGAGTCGTTAATAGCATGGTAATTTGCTTAATGTTAATATACTTGGTGTTCAAGATATGTGAAACTTTCTTTTGAGTGCGTTGAATACTAAGATAAGTTTGATGCTTGATAATTGTTTTGAGTTATGGAGGTAATAATATAAAAGTCATGCTAGTTGAGTAGTTGTGAATTTGAGAAATGCTTGTGTTGAAGTTGGTAAATCCCGTAGCATTCACGTATGGTTAAAGTTGTGTAACAAATTTGAAGCATGAAGTGTACTTGGCTTGTGCATCCTTATGAGTGGCGGTCGGGGACGAGCGATGGTCTTTTCCTACCAATCTATCCCCCTAGGAGCATGCGCGTAGTACTTGATTTTTGATGACTTCTAAATTTTTGCAATAAGTATATGAGTTCTTTTGACTAATGTTGAGTCCACGGATTATACGCACTTTTACCTTTCCGCCATTGCTAGCCTCTTCGGTACCGTGCATTGCCCTTTCTCACATTAAGAGTTGGCGCAAACTTCCCTGGTGCATCCATACTCTGTGATACGATACGCTCTATCACACATAAACCTCCCTATATCTTCCTCAAAACAGCCACCATACCTACCTATTATGGCATTTCCATAGGCATTCCGAGATATATTTCCATGCAACTTTCCACCGTTCTGTTCATCATTATTGTGACATACATTACTTTTGTCATATTGCCATTTCATGATCATGTAGTTGACATCGTATTTGTGGCAAAGCCACCATGCATTATTTTTCATACATGTCACTCTTGATTCATTGCACCATCCCGATACACCGCCGGAGGCATTCATATAGAGTCATACCTTGTTCTAGTTTCGAGTTGTAATCCTCATGTTGTAATCAATAGAAGTGTAATGATCATCATTATTAGAGCATTGCCCAAATAAAAAAAAGAGAAAGGCCAAAAAAAAGGAAGGCCCAAAAAAAGAAAAGAAAAGGGCAATGCTACTATCTCTTTTTCCACACTTGTGCTTCAAAGTAGCACCATGTTCTTCATGTAGTGAGTCTCATATTTTGTGCTTCAAAGTAGCACCTCATTCTTCATATATTGTGCTTCAAAGTAGCACCATGTTTTTCATATAGTGAGTCTCATAAGTTGTCTTTTTCATACTAGTGGGAATTTTTCATTATAGAACTTGGCTTGTATATTCCTACGATGGGCTTCCTCAAATGCCCTAGGTCTTCATGAGCAAGCATGTTGGATGCACACCCACTAGTTTTCTTTTGTTGAGCATTCATAGCTCTAGTGCATCCGTTGCATGGCAATCCCTACTCCTCATGTTGACATCAATTGATGGGCATCTCCATAGCCCGTTGATTATCCTCGTCAATGTGAGACTTTCTCCTTTTTTGTCTTCTCCACACAATCGCCATCATCATATTCTATTCCACCCATAGTGCTATATCCATGGCTCACGCTCATGTATTGCGTGAAGGTTGAAAAAGTTTGAGATTATTTAAGTATGAAACAATTGCTTGGCTTGTCATGGGGGGTATAGAAGTTGGGAACATCTTTGTGTGACGAAAATGAAGCATAGCCTAACTATATGATTTTGTAGGGATGAACTTTCTTTGGCCATGTTATTTTGAGATGACATAATTATTTTGATTAGTGTGCTTGAAGTATTATTATTTTTATGTCAATATGAACTTTTGTCTTGAATCTTTCAGATCTGAATATTCATATCACAATTAAGAAGATTTACATTGAAATTATGCCAAAGTATCACTCCGCATCAAAAATTCTCTTTTTATCATTTACCTACTCTAGGACGAGCAGGAATTAAGCTTGGGGATGCCTGATACGTCTCCAACGTATCTATAATTTTTGATTGCTCCATGCTACTTTATCTATTGTTTTGGACTATAATGGGCTTTATTTTCCACTTTTATATTATTTTTGGGACCAACCTATTAACCAGAGGCCCAACCCAGAATGTTGTTTTTTTGCCTATTTCAGTGTTTCGAAGAAACGGAATATCAAACGGAGTCCAAACGGAATGAAACCTTCAGAAACGTGATCTTGTCACCGAACATGATCCAGGAGACATGGACCCTACTCCAAGAAGTGCCAGAGGCGGTCACGAGGGTGGGGGGCGCGCCCTCCCCCCTGGGCGCGCCCCCTGACGCTCCACTGACGTACTCCTTCCTCCTATATATACCTACGTACCCCCAACAGATCGGGGACGGAGCCAAAAACCTAATTCCACCACCGCAACTTTCTGTATCCGCGAGATCCCATCTTGGGGCCTGTTCCAGAGCTCCGCCGGAGGGGGCATCTACCACGGAGGGCTTCTACATCATCACCATAGCCCCTCTGATGAAGTGTGAGTAGTTTACTTCAGACCTTCGGGTCCATAGTTAGTAGCTAGATGGCTTCTTCTCTCTTTTTGGATCTCAATACAATGTTCTCCCCCTCTCTCATGGAGATCTATTCGATGTAATCTTATTTTTGCGGTGTGTTTGTTGAGACCGATGAATTGTGGGTTTATGATCCAGCTTATCTATGGAAAATATTTGATTCTTCTCTGAATTCTTTTATGTATGATTGAGTTATCTTTGCAAGTCTCTTCAAATTATCCGTTTGGTTTGGCCAACTAGATTGGTAGTTCTTGCAATGGGAGAAGTGCTTAGCTTTGGGTTCAATCTTGCGGTGACCTTACCGAGTGATAGAAAGGGTTGCAAGGCACGTATTGTATTGTTGCCATCGAGGATAACAAGATGGGGTATTTATCATATTGCATGAATTTATTCCTCTACATCATGTCATCTTGCTTAAGGCGTTACTCTGTTTTTAACTTAATACTCTAGATGCATGCTGGATAGCGGTCGGTGAGTGGAGTAATAGTAGTAGATGCAGAATCGTTTCGGTCTACTTGTCACGGACGTGATGCCTATATACATGATCATTGCCTGGAGAACCTCATAACTATGCTCAATTCTGTCAATTGCTCAACAGTAATTTGTTCACCCACCGTAGAATACTTATGCTCTTGAGAGAAGCCACTAGTGAAACCTATGGCCCCCGGGTCTATTCTCATCATATCAATCTCCATCACTTTATTTACTTGCTTTTGCTTTTACTTCTTACTTTGCATCTTTATACCAAAAATACCAAAAATATTATCTCTATCAGATCTCACCCTCGTAAGTGACCGTGAAGGGATTGACAACCCCTAAGCGTTGGTTGCGAGTAGCTATCATTTTGTGCAGGTACAAGGGACTTGCACGTGGTCTCCTACTGGATTGATACCTTGGTTCTCAAAAACTGAGGGAAATACTAACGCTACTGTGCTGCATCATCCTCTCCTCTTCGGGGAAATCCAACGCAAGCTCGAGACGTAGCAATCTTACATATTGTATATGTATGTAGCCAGTATCGTTGGACAGATAATACGAAAACTTGTTGTTCGACCAATCTCTCGGAGAAGGAGAGGTCGATCACTTCTCTCGGTATGCATGACGAACTTATGTACTTAACGGTTTCCTTCATTTGCTCACTAGCTAGCGTGTAGAGGGCCTCTCTATACGTATAGTACGTAGCGTCAACCAAGCACGAAGATAAAAGAGGACACTTCTCTCTATTAATTAATTAGCTACCTAACACAATATATCAACACCTTAATTAACCATACAAAACCCCCAAATCCCCCCCCCCCCTTCAGAAAAAAAAAC
>NC_041385.1:17270613-17276885 GCF_002162155.2 Triticum dicoccoides
AGAAAAAAAAACAAAAACCCTAGCCCCTGAACAGCTGACGCGTGGATGCCTTTTGATCCTGGTTGGTGCCACCAACCGGGACCAAAGGCCCTCCTGCCTGGGCTCGCAGCACCGGCCACATGGAGGCCCATCTGTACCGGTTCGTGTAAGAACCGGGACTAAAGTCCTAGGGCTTTAGTAACGACCCTTTAGTCCCGGTTCAAGAACCAGAATAGATGGGCCTTACGAACCGGGACAATAGGCCCTTTTTCTACTAGTGTAGTGTGGCTAAAAGGGCAATTAAATATCAAGTGATCAATGGTCTCTTCCTCATGAGTAGTGCACAGGACGCATGATTCAGTATCCCCAACATGAAAATGTCTTCTTTTCAGCATGTTCCTTGTGTTCAGTCTATCAGCTAAAAGAAACCACATGAACACCTTTAATTTCATTTGGAGCTTTGATTTCCATATCCATTTGAAAGGCTCCTGACATGTAATTTGTCTATGATAGTGAGTGTAGAATTTTTTTGCCGAGTAAACAAACAGGTCTTGCCTTGCTGGCTCATTCTTCTCTCCCACTACGTTTTTGGGATGAAGCATTCCTCGCTGCGTGCTACCTCATCAACCGCATGCCTACACCTTACCTTCAACAAGATACACCCATGTATCGTCTCCTTAAGGTGCAACCCGATTACAACTTCCTGTGCACTTTTGGGTGTGCTTGATTGTCTAGTTTGCGCAAATATAATGCACACAAACTTGCTTTTCGTTCCACCATGTGCGTGTTCCTCGGCTATAGTCCGATGCATAAGGGATACAAGTGTATCGATTGTTCCACGGGACGTATATACATCTCCCGTGATGTTTTTTTCCCTACGCCACCCCTAGGGTCACCGTAGATGTCTCCTCCTTGGCTGATGTTCTCTCCTTTCCTTCCAATGAACCGACTACGGGTGACCATATGCGCAAATATGACATGTCCTATTTGTCTACTGACTCACCTATTCCAGGCCATGCTACATCTGTGCAGGACACCGCGGCTGACGTGCCTCCATCCCCGGTGCCCGATGTGCATGGCGCATGCAGGGCCCCCTCCCAGCGCATGTCCGGCCCGTCGGTTGCTCCGTGCCCACATGCGGCAGACGCGCCGCCCTCCCGGTGCTCAACATGCATGGCACATGCACGTCCCCCACACGGTCGGCTGCCCCTTCGCCCGGCCCATCGGTGAACCCAACGGCGGCCTCGCCCGGCCCATCGTCACAACAAGACTTGGGGTTCTTGTGCCTCCTCCGCGCGGAGTCAACATTGTTGGGAGTAAATGGATTTTCAAGACCAAGCATCGTCCAGATGGCTCTGTTAATAAGTACAAGGCCTGACTGGTCGCCCGTGGTTTCACCCAGCAGCTTGGCATTGACTATGGCGGCACGTTCAGTCCGGTTGTCAAGCCGGCTACTGTTTGATTGGTTCTTGCTCTTGCTGTCTCTCGTGGTTGGATTCTAGCTTTGGCAGATTGATGTCAGTACCGCCTTCCTTCATGGTTTCTTATCTAAGGATGAATATATGCAGCAGCAGCCTCGTTTTGAGGACGCTCGGTATCCCTCGTCAGCTTGGTTTTGTCTCCTCCAAAGCAGACACATCTCTATTTTTCTTCCGCTATCGTGATGTTCATATCTATATACTCGTCTATATGGATGATATTGTTATCGTCAGATCTTCTCCATGAGCTATTGATGGTCTTGTTCACTCCCTTGTAGCTAGTTTCCCTATCAAGGACCTTGGGCCGTTGGAGTACTTCCATCGTTTGGAAGTGGCGTACAATTCAGGGGGGATGACATTGACTCAACGGAAGTATGCCTTGGATCTTTTGCACTGTGTGAGCATGGAGAATTGTAAGCCCACTTCCTCATCGTTGTTTACCTCAGATCAGCTTTCCCGGGTGTCTGGACAACCTCTCAGTACCGATGATTCTTTTCGGTATCGTAGTGTCGTTGGTTGACTGCAGTATTTGACACTCACCCGTCCGGATATTTTGCTTGAAGTGAACAAGGTATGCCAATTTCTCTCGCAGCGCACTGATGTTCATTGAGAACTGTTAAGCGCATTCTACGCTATGTGAAAGGGACATTGCACAAAGGATTGAAGTTCCGGAAGGCTGCCTCCACTGGCATTAGTATTTTTACTGATGCTGATTCAGCGGGATGCCCTGATGATCTCCGATCCACCAGAGGCTTTGCTATCTTCGTTAGACCGAATCTCATTTCCCGGAGTTCTAAGAAACAGTCGAGAGTGTCGAGATCCAGTACAGAGGCCGAGTATAAAGCTTTGGCAAACGGAGCTGCTGAAGCCATCTGGGTAGAGTGACTACTCAAAGAGCTTGGTGTTTCACAGCAGCGTGTTCCCGTTCTCTGGTGTGATAATTTAGGAGCCACATATCTGAATGCCAACCCAGTTTTCCATGCACGTACCAAGCACATTGAGATCGATTTCCATTTTGTGCGTGAGGGTGTTGCTTCTGGAGCTCTTGAGGTCAGGTTCATTTCCTCTAATGATCAGTTGGCTGATGTGTTCACCAAACCAGCCACTCGATAGATGTTAGACCGTTTTAGTACCAATCTAAACCTTGTACAGAGTAGAAGTTCAGATTGAGGGGGAGTGTTAAAATAGGTCTAGCGTGTCACGTACACATATTCTGTACTTATGTAATTGTATGTGCTGATCATTATATATAGAGAGACGTGGAGAGGCATTGCCCCACGAAAAACCCTAAACCCTATTCTCAAACTCATTGCACTGCAAGGAGATGGTTCTATCCATCGCATGACCATGCCCATTCATGTGACCCGCGCATGGAGCGCAACACGCCCGGCCAGGAAGAGGTAGCTCGCCGGAGCACGACCGGCGTGGTGGCGGTGCCATCCAGAAGAGGGCATGCGCATGAGCGAGGCTGCGGGGCCGCGGCCATGGGTCATTACAGGTTTGCATTGCGCTGGCTGGGCTGGCACGTGGACGATCAAGGTCGGCCATGGCCATGGCTGCCGAGCTTAAGCTCGAGCGGGCGACGCCTGCCAATTCAACATGATCACAAGCAAAACCACCTTCAATTCTCCCTAAAATCACCCCAGGGACACATTTATCTGGTTTCGTAGAGTTCAGGGGGAAAGTGATCCGGTATTAGAGTTTAGGGGGATATTTATCCATCATGGAGGATTTTAGGGGGGGGGGGATGTACTTTCCTCAAGAAAAATTCGTTGGAGACACATTTCACAGGCCCACTGACAATGCTAGATGCACCATCAGGGCAGGGGCTAGGTGAGGAGAACCTCATTCTATTTTCAGGGAGCCGCGGTTTCTCGCTTCACTGAGAAGGACACAAAACCCTAACAAAAGTCAAAGAAATATCTAAAAATGGAGTCCTCCCACCTGTAAGGGTCGGAATACACGACACCCCCATTGCCCTAAGGCCACCAGAGACGAGGCGGATCGACTGCGGCGGCGATGGAAGACAGAAGAACCCTAACTTTTTTTTGAAGAGGAGGGTAACACTTTTTTTCTATTGGATATGAGACTATTTACATGTCCACATTAATGTGATTATATAAATAAATGTTTATCAAATACTGCTCGTGATTTATCTATAGTTTGTTGAGAAATTTGGTTAGTAAATTGAGATGATTGATTAATTAGCGTACGAGAAAGGGCGGACAAAGGGCAGAATGAGACCAAAAAACGTTTGAAAGAAAACAAAAATCAATGAAATGACTTTTTTTACATCAAATTAGTCTTTATTGCAAGGTGATCACCATAGTATCTTTTACAAGAGTATCAGCAATCTCTATAGCTGGGTCTTTCATCCATCCTGCACACACCTTACCTCTAACTAGTTTGGCTAAATCATGGGCAGCACAATTAGTCTGTCTAGGAGCATGCTCAAAAATAATATGCAGAAAATCACACGCAAGATCGCCCATAAGCGCATTTCCAAACCAATCGATTTCCCCGTTTGCTGCCACGACGAATCCGTCATTCGAGTCTCTGATGACTGCGCCATACGAGCCCTTGAGTAAGCCTAGGTCAATCAATGAAAGGACATGGTGGGAGGGGAAGTAGAGAACCGAAAAATAGGCTATGCTTTTTAAAATACTCCAGTAGAGATAGAGATTTTAAGTAGTAGAGAAGATCTAATCAGAATTTGATGTCACGGTGTGCCGATCATGCTCCGGACGTTATTTATGCCTTCCGGGCATTCGTTGGTCATGGCATGCATGATCCAGCTTCTATAGCGAGTCGGTGATGGATCGGTTAAGCTTCTGGTGCATGTCGGCTGCGGATTTGCCCGGCATGTATCATGTATGACAAGTGCATCAACGGAGTAGCGAACTCGATTCATCCTGGAGACGTACGTCATGGCTTGGAGGCTCACAGTCAGGTGCATATGCATCTTGAACGACCATAAAGCGTTTGTACTTGGGTGTTGCGGCATATATATGCCCAAAAAGTGCTTTTTGTTTTTGTTTTATTTACAGCCGAAAAGGTGCTTGTTGTAATGCATGTCCGTGGACTGCAATCACTACTCCCTTGTTGCATCTATCGGTTGTAAGGGCATTTCTAACGGCAACCTCGAAAAAGCTTTCGTATCCATCTGCAGACTGGGAGACCAGTCCGAGGACACATGGATGCGGGAAACAGTCATCCAACGCTAGCCGCATACATTTCAAACCACATTATAACTAACCGGATGAAATTCACTCAAACCGGTCGATATTCATCAAAGTTTGGAACTTTGGATAGAAATAACACAAATCATCTACACATAGCATGCAAATTAAGTTTAGTACAACAAGGTCTCAAATTCGACTAGATCCTGGATGTCCAACAAGTTTCTCAGGAACGGATCATGTCCTTCCACACATACTTCCCCTTCAGCCTTATCCAGCAGTATGCGCACGTAAATGGCCGTCCTGCTGACCTGTGGTACAGCACGACGGCGTGTGCGGATTGCATATAATGTGTAGACCAACATTGAGTGAATGAATCAATCAACAAGTTTAGCAAGAGGAGTAAAACCTACCATCTCTTCCATGCCCGCGTGCAATGGCCACCTTGCCTGGAGCTGACAGATCAAGTTGCAGTACTTGATGACGTTGACCTGGGTAGCATTCCAGCGGTACGACAACGACCTCACGTTGCGTGGTCGCATGATGTACACGTCGTAGGGCGCAATGTGCTTTCCTGCGTGAAACTTTTCATGCACTTGCTCACAGAATGGCAACCCTTTGGTCCTGCCTATGAAATCCGCGGATACGGCCAGCCACACATCGCACAACAACTCACTCTCCATGGTAGCTCACCATCCTTCGTGCTCTAAAAAGTGACATAGCATTTGAAAATAAGCTCAATGACATCTAACCGGACACCTGCCAGGCGTGGTGTCCGCCATGGAGGTCATCGACAGGGGGGCGGAGTGTACCTGGGTGCAAACGGCTCCAAGGCTGGAAGCTCCATCGCAACAGCGAGCGAGCGCGTCAGTGCTGGTTGCGGGCATCCGAGAATGCCTCTCTGGCGGCTGGAGACGAACAACATTGACGACGGAGGTGGAGGATGCGGATGCAAAGCAAGGGAGAGAAGGGGCGGAGTGGAATGAAATGGGACCGGGAGGGGGATTGGCTGGGCCGGGGGTGTCGTAGTCCTACGTTTCGGGTGTCCGGACTCCCGCAAACCTCCCACACTCGTCTCTAATTTGCGGAAGAAATCGCGTCCGGACCGCCCTGCGGACCGATATAGGTAGGCATTAGATGGCCTTTCGCGGTCCGGACGGTGCGGTCCGTGCAAACGTGCTTCTCATTTTCTTCCTTGTATGACCGGTTAATTATATGTGATTGGTGAAGATGAAGAGAGAGAAAGAAAAGGAAGAGAAAAATTGGTCTGAGGTGGGCCATGTCCTATGTGACGGACCAGCCAGGCGCGTGCGCGAGCCCTCGTATCCTTCTCATATCTTTACTCCTAATGTCTCAGTTGGTACGTCGCGTTCCGGGTTTTATTTTCGTCCCACCATTTTCGTCCGATTTTTTTTGTCCCATCCTCCACTGGTTTTTTTCGTAGGTTTTTTTTTGGACGTTTTTTCGTCCACTCCTCTCGATCCCTAGAACTCTCAGAGTAGACGCCGCCGCCCGCCCCTTCCAGCCCCCGCCCCCCCAGCCCTAGCCGCAACCCCAACCCCATGGAGATCGAGATCAAGCTCCGTCTCCCCGACGCGGCTGCACATCGGCGCCTCTCCTACTTCCTCGCGCCCCG